>NW_010160309.1:0-27262 GCF_000695765.1 Mesitornis unicolor | reverse complement strand
GGTGGAGTCACCATCCCTGGATGTGTTTAAAGAGCGGGTAGATGAGGTACTTAAGGATATGGTTTAGGGGGTAGACAGGAGCGGTTGGACATGATGATCTCAGAGGGCTTTTCCAACCAAGCGGTTCTGTGAGTCTGTGATTCTGTTTCAGTGGAACCTGGGAAATGGGAGGGAGGCGGGAGGGGGAGCCCTGGCAGGGGGCACAGAGCCCCAGGCATGTGATCCTGGCCAAACCTTGTGCCGGGGGCTTTGACCACGGCCGCGGCCTTAAGTGATGCAGGAGCACGTGCAGCCAGAGCGGCTCAGTGCAAATTTACCCATTGCAAAATGTCCTTGAAGCTGCCTGCCTGTGACGGGTAAATGGCAGCGAAGGTCACTGAAGCTAATTTGATGGTAACAAGAGCTTGGCTCTGCACTGCTCACCAATACGGTGGCCCCATCCTTAAAAACACCCGCACCCACCCCAAAACCACCCCGCAGGGTGCAGAGAAGTTCCCAGGAACAGGGCTCTCTTGTTTTCCCTCTTTAATACTGTGCTTACTAAATGCATTCGCTTTTTATTACAATGAGAAAAAAAAAAGCACAACCCAGCTAGGACTGCTAGGAACAGCTTAATTAATAACAATTAGCTGCAGCACAATTGTGATTCAGGTGGCGTTTTAGAGCATGAAGGAGAAACTTGACACTTTCGCTTGTGTGCGCGGACATAAGAAATTCCAGGCAAAGTTAATGGAAACTGAGCGGCAGAGCAACACCGAAATTCAAATGTACTGTAAAATTACTAAATTATTTCAATGTCACAGGAAGGCATTGCACCACTTCCAGGATTATCAGCCCTTGCAGAGCTTTAATAATATTTGGTCAAACACCTCACGAGCACATCACTGGGATATTATAAAAATCACTGGGATAATATAAAATATTGTCGTATTTTTAGGAAGGGGGTGGAGGGAAATCCCTGTTTACAGCAAAGGGGAGGCAACAGCCTTGAAAAGGCCTCTAATGGGGTGAAATGCTAGCAGGTTTTGGGGTGTGCAGGGTGCCAGGTTCCCCAGAGCAGGCCTGGCAGTCCCCTCCTCTCCGAGGCAAAGGGGAAGGACACTTTATGAAATTGCAGTTGTCTAAAGCGGTCGAAACACCTGCCAGTCACGGCGGGTTTATTGGCCGCACTGCCCGCAAGGGGGGCTCCATCTGAGTGCCTCTGCCTTAATTAGTGTCACTGCAGTCAGATGCAATTTATGTTCAAATATACACAGCGAATATGAAGACAGTCCCGGTGACTACTTTCAAACAAGACGAGAAAGGTGGAGGCTTCAAAGCTGATTGCTGGAGAACAAGGGAAATTCTTAGCTGGAGAATGAGCAGACCTTGCTATTAACGGAGTGTTTCCTGGCTCCTGGAGGGACAGCAAGGCTGGCTTTGTCTTATTAAAAATAAACAAACAATCAAAAGGATAAAGTGACCCTACAGGTTCAAGTTTTGAATGCAAAGAAAAGCACAGAAACACGCATCCAGTTTGCATGCTAAACATGAGCACACAAAGGGTGTTTGTGCAAGGCAAGCGAAGGAGCTCCAGGTATCCCTGTGAAACTCTGTGTGAAAACCACACACAGCCCCGCAGCACAATCACGAACTGAGGATTGAAGGTTGGATGAGTGATATACCTGTGCTTACATGGAGCCGTCACCCAAGTCTCAGGGAAATAAGTGTTCTGCAGGGACCAGTAAAGTACAGCAAAAGAGAACACACCGTAGCTATCTTGCAGGCACAGGCAATTCCAGGTGGCGATGCCTGGCCAGGAGAGAATATGTTTGGAGGCTGTTGTGATACAGGTGTGATGCTGCTAGAAAACCAAGTGTTTCAGGCTCCTTATCAACAGTAAAAATGGCATCTTCTCAAGTACATAGACTGAGAACACATGGGCTAGAACTGGAAATGAAAAGACTGTGGCTCCTGCCCGAAAGTCGTGCAACAAAGCTACCTCAGCAGACCACTACACTACCTCCTGGGGGAAAGCTGTTACATGCTCAGTAACATATTTTCCTTGTAATTTAAAAAGTCTAAGCCATATTGTTGCGAAAATGTGTTTCAATGTATGAAAACTGTTCCAGGGCTTCTGCCAGAGTCGGCAGACAGATGGGCCAAAAATATGCCTCACAGCAGCACAAATCCATCTTACTCAGCCCCAGCATCACCATCCCCAGAGCACACAGCTGGCTCGACGTCGCCAGTGCCACCTAATGCTCAGCAGCCAAGGAAGCAGAGATCACCACGTCATGAACTTCCCAGCTTATCCCTGCACCTCAAATCTGTCACGTGCAGCTAGAGCTTGGCACTAGATTCTTATTTTCTGCTAGGTCTCTGTAAGATCCCTCATTTTGCCATGAAAAATTCCCATCAAACTTAAGTTTAACAAAATATATCAACACAACTGGTTGGACATCAGTCTCCTTCTTACTGGTAGAGCTGGACAAGAAAAATAGTGCTTGACAAACAGCTTTGGATCCTATTGTGTTATTTCCACGTGGTTGAAAGGTCTGTGGCTCTTCACAGCCAAGGAAAGGAGACAGTAGAAACAAACGTACCTTACATCATAGATCATTTGGAATTAGAGAAAACTGAAGAAAAATTCTCAGGTGCCCCTCAAGCTCAACCTGAAGCCTTCTGTGAACATACTACTTGCATGTCTGCAGTCATTAATGCAGGTAACTTGCTTCAGAAAAGCACTGCTTTAGGTTTACCTTGCTTGTCCTCAAACATGTTCCTTCTCCAGAAAGGTAAGGTTGGGCTTCAACCTGAAACCAATTGCCCCTGAAAATCTGGTTGTTAATGCAACAAACCCAAGTTCAAAATCAGATTTAATACTTGCCCTGTTTTAGCCTGATGTGGTTCTTCCCAACAGAGATTACAACTGTTTGTCATGTAAAATACAGTGGCCCTAGTCCTCCAGAAAGATTCAGAAATCACCCAATATAGGCACCAACACACTCTGCAAATTTGCCATCCAGGAACTGCAGGCATTTTCTGAAATGAATGGTTCTCTATTGCCCTTGCCTCTACATGAAAGGAGTCAAATCTCTTCCCCTGGGCCTGGAGATAGTGGGAAGCACCACCCAGAAAAACAGAGGGCCTGGCAAACTCACTTGAGAGTGGCACCCCCGCCTGGGGGTGCAGAGGATGCCCCCGGCTCACCTAGGAAAGGGGTACACATCCCCTGCTTCAGCAGCAAACACTGCCCAAGTCAGACATGTACTGACTGAATCCCTCCTCTCCCTCTCCCCTTTGCTCCCGCTGGCGCTGTGTGATTAATATCACATCAAATTTGTCTTTGTACAATATCCCACCGATCGTTCTTTGTGAAATGTTCGTTTTACATCAGGTGACAGTTTTAGTGATTCCTCCTTTATTTGCATGTCCCCTTGAAGAAGCTTCATTTCTCCTTCTAATCAAGTCATTAATTTTCACGAAAACTGTTCCCACCCTGAGATGGCTGGATTCTAATTTGTCTCTGTCACACAAATGACAAGTATCACCTCGTTGCCATGCTGTGATGTTCCTCCACATACCAGTATTTGAGTAGGAAAAGCACCAAAGCTCTTTTTCCACAGCCATAACTGTTTTTCCCCGTGGCAGTCTGATCCTATCATGACTCTTCCTTCAGGTACTTTGTAGTAATATCATACAGCTGCTTGCTTTTTATTTCAAAGCAGATCTTGTTCACGATTTTTTGTAATGGGAGAAGGGGAAATGATAGTGCCAAAATTACTTATTCTTTTTATCTTCTCCGCATCCTGTTTACCAACAGTGCTGCCCACCTGGGATGTCAGTGCATACCCCCCTGCTGTCAGATTGATGCATCTTTCCAAAACATCTTCCCCTTCTGTGGTGTCGTCAGCACATGGGTTTTCACAAGCTTTAGCCACACACAGAGTGCCCTGTAACAAAAGCTGAATGCATCACGGTAAAACAGTGTGTATGCAATCTGAGATCCCACCTGGGCAGTTCCTCCCTTTCCCAGGCTTCTTCCAGTTACATCCCTTGCTCCTCCTGTATGTTTTGTTTGTTTGTTTGTTTTTAATCCAAAACTGTCCTCCTTAATTCTGTGCCACCAGTCAGGAGAATCATGAAATGCTTTCACGAAAGCCAAGTGTGGCTATAAAGGATGATGAAGGGCTGTACGGTTTGCAACTCATTTCCTTTGACACCTGCCTTTTGTTATCAAAACAGCAAAACTACTACATCTCTGATTTACTATAGCACTTACACATCTCAATCTTGAATGCATCAGGAATACACAGCAGAGAAATCAAAGACTGAAAGTCAGAGTCGCCAGGCTCCTGCGCCTGCATTGTGGCCGCTGGACCATCCATCCTTCCTCTCCTCCTGCCCACAAAGCTTCTTCCCACAAACAGCCACCACCCAGCCTGCCTGCCTACAAACGCTGACTTTTCCAAGGGAAAGATCTTGCTTTGCTACTCACAGCCTGTATCAGATTTTCTTTTGCCATGTACTATATAGCACTAACTTGATATTAACATCAAAAAACCTGGCCTCTCATAGATTTAAGAACACTGATCAAATTCCCTCTCATCTCGCTACGCTTCTCCTTGTGGAAATGTACTTGAGCCCCAGAACCACCACCAAAATCGTATTTGGAAAAAGACAGGCTGCAACTCCTTCACTAGCTATTCCCAGCACACAAGATATTAGGTATCAACAGATTCCAGTCCAATATCATTGAATAAATGCAATCTTTCAAAGACAGATTACTTTTCCTTCACTAAAGTGTCGGGGTTGTATGCACGTCCTTGAGGATTGCCCTGTCTTTTTGCTTTCCTTCCTGTTGTTGTGCTTATTGTACCACCAGCTTGCGGAGACCACCACCAAAAGTTCGGGGAAAAGTGGAATTAGTCACAGAGGATCTGAAGACCTTGCAAGGTTGTTTTTGTTGTCAGCTCAGCAGCTAATTTCCACCGATAGGCCTGGGTTACCTGGTTATATATTCATGATGCCTAGGGTTCATGCTGCTGCTACATGGTAATACTGAGCACAGTGCTCCAAGGAGAAGGTTGTTCACCAGAGCCATCGCCTGCTCCTTGTCCTCAAGGATTTTCATAGCAATCCTTCTCCTTCCTTATCCGGCCTTCTCCTTTATCACCTTTCCTCCTGCCCCTCCTCTCCCAGTGATGCCTCAGCACTGGATTCATCCACATCCTCCACACAGCCCTCATCTGTGAGGCCACCCCTGTTACTCACACAACTCCTAAAAGCTCCCACCTCCTCTCCCACAGAGCCAAATCCACTCAAGTGGGTAAGAGAAACCCATTACACAGTGACTGACCTGACCCACCTGAACCACACAGCGCCGTGGGTGGGAGCACTCTGCCAACAACCCCATTCCTTTGGAGGGGAATTTAAACGCCGCACTGGGGCTAATTTTAGTGCTGGCAGGAGCAAGCTCCAAGGCACCAATTCAGCAAATTATAAAAGCACATATTCAATTGCAAGTGTTCAAGACTCAGTTAATCGGGGTGAGCTGTGACTGAAAGGATTGATTTTGTGCAACACCATCTCTCTCCCTCTCCCGCTCTTACAGGCTGCTACGACATCGTGTGCAAACATTGGCCGCACTTTTTCAACCTTGTAATTGCACAAATCAATGAAATTCTCAACCACAGAAAGGCAAAGTAGCAGAGGATCTCCTAACATGGGACATCGTTGCTGAAGAAATTGGAGTAGATCAAATGAATCATTTTATGTGAGTACCATTTCAAGCCCCCACTTCAGGAATTTTTAAACTCAGAATTAAACTGACAACAAAGGCTGCATTTTGCATTTCTGCTGTGAAATCCTCCAAATGTATTTCAGTGTTTGATTCAAATTACAACGCAATAGATGTAAAGCATGTGCACGGGGGGAAAGTATGTGTACTTTTAATCACCCTGAAATAAAACCTCTAAAAGTGAGAGCCCACAGAACAGTAAAAAACAACTGATTTCTAGATTTGGAGGTAATGCCGTTATTTGTAAAGGTTCGGTTGGTCTTGAAAAAAAGTAAACGCATGAACTTTGGAAAATCTATTTTTTCCCAGCGGGGAGAAATTGTTACAATTCTTATAAAGTCTCGTAAGAAATAATGTGAAACAATACCGAGCAACGCTACCCGGCGAAAATTCAGATTCATTTTGTATGATGGATTTATCCTGTTGGTCCCCAGACTAAAAACTTTCCATTCAGTTCTAATTTACTCAGCCAAGCTCCTGATTTTATAGACACGCAGCAAACTCGACACAGATAAATCACCTTGCAAAAAGCAGACCTGGAGTACTAGCAGACATTAAGCCTCTGCTCTGGTGTAAAAGCAGACAGGAAGAGAGATTTCCATGTTTTGCAAGCCATTGCAGTTAATAAAAAAGAAGTTTAATTGAAAACTCGGGCATTTTCTCTTCCTTTCCCATCAGATCGTTGTTATTGCTAGATCATTTGATTCTAAAAGAGTCCTTAGCTTAGGGGAAATCGCTCTGGTAACACTTTTGTCTATTTGAGGTGTGTTCTGGGTTCACAATGTTGCTGACTGTATTTCGTCTTCAGGTGTCTGACTCCAGATGACTGTGACCTTACGCTGTGTGTCAATGCAGAATCGCTGTCTGACCAGGACGTGTGTCAGAAGACAGCACCTCACCCGAGACCAAATTCTGTGCTCAATTCCAGCTCTCTCCCCAGACGGCTCGCATGAGTCCCCTGACTGCTCAAACCCACCTCTGCTCCTGAAGCAACCCCCGTGAAACACTCCAATTTCAACTGCCCTGAATTCAAGAGCTCTCCAAAAAAAACCTAGAGGACAGAGAAAGCTACTGCAAAGGGCAGACTCTCAGATCCAAAATCAGCACCTGGAAAAAGAGTTCAGAGCGACAGACACGAAATTCTCAAGACCAAGTAATCAAAGATGTGGGATCTGCCAAACCAAGGAGAAAAATAAAAGCCAGCGGAGGAATACCCGAGAAGAAAGCAAGCAAGATCGCAACACAGCTTTGAGGTCAGGAAGGTGCAAACCACCATGAAGTCTGAAGTAAAAACATTCCCATTGCTGTTTTCGAAGCCTTTCATTCAGTGGCCTAGCAATCACTAAGAGCAACAGGGTTTCTTTTGTTATTTTAAACAGCGTCATCTACATTAACCTCCCTGCAAGAATTCACACCTAATTTTAAAACTTCCAAGCCTTTCTTTGGGTACTCCAGGAGCAGCCAGGCATGTAATCACTGCCTAGATTTCAGGTAGCAAAGAGCTACTACCACCGATTGAAGGATGGTTTACCTGAAAATCCATTTTGACAGAAAGCAGGCCAAAATATGGATGTTTAGTACTTATATATAAAATATCTGCCTCAGAGTGTCAGATCTTAGAGAGTTATACAGGTACAAGCATTTTCCAAATGCGATGGAAAATGTCAGCGAAAGGAAGGAGACCTTTAAGAGAATTTGGGGGTCAGCCCTTTCCTGAAATTAAAAAAAAAAAAACAAACAAAACCCAAACCTTAAAACATTAAGTCTTATCCCTTTTAGGAAGGAGACAGAATGAGGCAAATGTTTGAAAATGTTCCATTGGCTGAAACTAGTGGAAAAAAAAAAAAGAAAAAAACCACCCAAGAATCCAAAATATGTAGCTCAAAAACACCCTTCCTGATTAAAATACATAGCATCTTCTGTTCAGGTCTGTAAGAAGTTTCTTGGGGATTAACGTTGGATTTTATTTTGTATTATGTGAATTCCCTGCTGTATATCATATGCACAGTATTGCCACAAACATCAGATAAGGAGGATCTCTATCTTATTTTGACTTCAGTTTATCTGGTGAGTGGATGGAATAAGCGGTTTTTCCCTCCACTGAGGATAATAATAGGAAGAATAGAAAAATTTTCATCTGTGCATGTGTCTGCATTTATGGTTTTTTTTACTTGCTTTTGGGATCCCACAGCAGTAACGTTCCCTGAGATTAAGTTGCAAGCCCTTTGTTGTTGGTCATGATTGATTTTTAACTCCACCACCTTCAAAATTCCCACGCCCTAAAGCCACTGCTTTTATGTTTTCTTCTCTTCCTCACTAGAAGTTATCTGGGGGAGAGAAGAAGGACGGGGCTGGATTCAGATTGATCATCCTCCCAGTGGCATTTGAAGATTCAAGCTGTGCCTTATCGCCAGGCACAGCAGGAAGGATGCAGCAGCGGCTGTTTTGTAGACATCAGTGGGGGCTACCTGTTCGGCTATCGAGATTTCAAGGGTTTTAAATGGCTTCTGAGCACTACTCATTAGCAAAACAGGTATCCTCTGCTGCAGTCCCTCTGGAGTCAAACAAAACCAGCATCTCAAAGAGAGATGTAACAGCGCCTGCCAACTTTCACCCATTTAGGAGAGGATGTGATAAGGAAAAAAACCCAGACAATCGTGACTGCTTTACTTCCCAGACAAGGTTAACAAAATGATCTGGGGACACTGACGATGCTAGTACGATGTTCTGGCTTTAGAGGAGGACTAGACACCAAATATGCTCAAATAAGGTAGCAGATTTTTCAAGGCTTGCTCCCAAACTGAAAATGCACATTCTCTTCTATGTTTCCAACTGAGGGAGAAAGCATCTCTTTCATTTTGTAGAAGTTCACTGAAGTCTCTAGGAATGGAGCAATGCCTAAAGCCAACCACGTTGAAGTATTTTGTTGAATCACCCAAGTACCTCTAACACGTGACTCAGAGATGAGCTTCCCTTACCAGATCCTGCTGGGAGTCAAAGTGGGGACAGACTGAGAACAAAAAGCATACGAGGAGCATACAAACTTTCTACTATCAGTTTGCTTCAAATTATTTCCTAGTAAACCACAGCTCCCACTGTCTGCCCCGTAACTTCCTTAAGCAAGAGACTATATCCAACTGGAAGGTGTCCATACTTAACTGCCAGATTCAGGGGTTCAACACTAATTTTGAATAAACTGCACATCTTCCAAACCTGACAGTTTAAAACAAAGCACTCCAGTACTGTTTATAGTCAAGGATATAATATACAGTCAGCAACAATAGTTCTATAACCAAGAGGAAATAATATCTCGCTCATCTCTGTGTCAAGGGCAGAAGTCAATTCGTTCTGGAACAGCACATATTTTCATTTTGTGAACGTAACAAAGGTGAGTACCCTTGAACCACCACAAGCAAGGCCCTTCCATTGTGAAATTTGGATTCAGAGAAAAACTAAAATGCAAGATTGCTGTATCTTCTGAACTATCTTAAAGTTCAAGCATACTTGTATAAAAGTATGAATGTCTCAGCCTGCAGCTCCTTAAGTTGACACCTTTGTGAAATGAAGAAGACACAGGCACTCAGCACTAAGGTTAAAGAGGCTGTTTGGGTGGACACAGAAGTACCCAGAAAGCAGTAAGACAATCAGAACTAGGGAATTTTGCAGCAAAATAACTCTTAGGAAACTTTTCATGACAGAATTGGAAGGTCTTGAAGAGGCCTTGGGAGATCACAGAGCCCTTCTCTCTGCCCAGCCATGTAATCCTCCCTAATACGATTTGAAATTGTCTGTGTACTCTCACATGCTACTGATGCCCAAGATGACTGTTGGATATAGTTCATGGTATGACCACACAACCACCTGAGGCCACCAAGTCCCCTGTTAAAATGAACACATACGCCCATACGTCTCTGCTACAATCCTGCCACCTCCTGTTTACATCTCATTTACCCCTACTTGCTTGTTGCTGTCCTAATTGCTATGCTGCAAGATCTCGAGGACTAGGACTATCTTTACGGTTATTGCACAGCACCTGGGACATTTATTCCCTCAACCATTTCTTTAACTTGCCATAGGATATGACAGTAAGAGGAATGGTAACCTAACTAATTCTCCTCTTCCTTCCTTCTTTTTCTTTACTATTTCAAATTAGTTTAGTATTTGCTAATAGCTTCAGATCCACAATACATAAAAGCCTTATCTGCCTTTCCGTGACAGTCACATCCATGGTCACCACTGGGGTTTACCAAGGGAGAGTTCACCCTCCCCAGAACAGCCCAACTGAGTATTCCTTTTCTACCCATTTAAAACCAGAGAATTTAATCCCAGGTAAGCAACACTTGGCGAAAGTAGGGATCACCAAAATGTGTCAATACAGCTGCGTTTACCTCCCATCGCAGCCTGGTGCAACACTGGCACACCAAATACCTTAAATTCCTTCATATCAGGCCAGGACTTTTACAGCCCAGAGCCTTTCTGGGGAGCAAGAGATGCAGGGAATCAGACAGCTGATGTGTGACAGTATTTACCCAAACCACCTCTATTTAGCATTCACTGAAATACAGAAAAACAACCCAAATCACCTCTATTTAGTAGTCATTGAGCTAGAGGAAAACAAAGGCACAGCAAAAATGAGCGACAGGCTATATCCAAGCAAACAACGAAGAGATGAAGGATGCAAAGGCATTGCTGGGAGAGCCTCAGGGAATTCCCTGACCGCTGCTGGAGGGAGCCAGGCCCCCACCTGCAGTGCATCCATAAACGCAGAGGATGAAGGCTGTGCTCTGACTGACACCAACACGAGTGGCCGTGGCTTCCCATGCGCACGGCAGCAAGCGGAGAGAGGCAACAGCACAGCCAAGAGAGAGCAGAAAGGCGTCTGAAGTCTTTCCCAGATAGCCAGGGAGATAAAAGACGACAACTACAAAGCACACAGCCTGAACGGTGAAGGTTAAATATGGGCTCCCGCAGCCATTATTTATCCCCTGAAACAGCTGGGAAACTTCCGAAGTAGTTAATATATCACAGGAGCAGAGGAAGCGAGGCCGACTGTATAAACACACCTCAGGGCCTGCTACTGTTCCCATTAACCGCCTGTCTCCGAAAAGGTCTGCTATTAGACAGCCTCCTGCTGCAGCCGCTCTGATTGAACACTGCAGGTAGGGCAGGAAATTAGAGTGAAACACGTCTCTAAAGATGACTCACAAGAGGTTTTTTTGGGGAAACATTTACGTGGCAATTTTGGGAGGGGCTGAGGCCACTCACACGCTCAAGCCCAAATTCTCTGCCTCTGCCCCTGCAAAGCTGCTTCTGTCACAAGAGTTCTCGTGCAGGGAAAGACGCAGAAGAGGATGCAGTTGTGTGTTAAACTGGGGGGAAAAAAGCCAGCCTTTTCCAGTAAGGTTCAAGCTGCAAAAGGCAACGTGGATGAAATCAGATGGAAAGGACTGCATTCGAGTTCACACAGGACACAGGTGAACCCTGAAAAATTAACATGGTCTGATCTCCCAGTGGCCAGAATACATCAGGGTAAAGCACACTGAGGTTAGAAGTCTATTAAAAAAAGTTTTAGGGGTGCAAGAATCTGAGACAGCTGAAATATCTTTTCTTGGTGTCACCATCATACTGAGGAAAGTGGAGGCAAACATATGAGGAAAAGGGGGCAAAGCTGCAGAGCAGTTCTCAGTTCAGCTCAGACACAAACTCAAATGCAGAAACAAGCTATGGTGAAATAGTGAGTTTTATGTCCCTCCAGGAGAATGCCTGGTAAGATTATTGAAAACTGTCTATTTTATCTCATACCATAGCCTACAGGAGGCACCTAGTGTCAGCAAAAATGCCTGTCCCAATCTCCTTTTTTTCTTTTCTTTGCATCCCTAGTACTGCAATCTTTCTGCTGACCAGTTTGAGAACATGTGAGTCCACAGGCTCACTTGACCAAAGCTCTTTATACAGACAAAACGTATGGTGGTAACATATTTAAGAGAAATAAAAGCAAATCGGATGCTATTTGGAGATGCCAGAGCTGTACCTCTGTCCAGCCCCTTGCTCCAGCCAGCTCCCAAGCAGCACAAACCTTACAGCCTTAAGCCAATAGATCTGTATCCCCACCAGCTTTCTTGAGGACAAGCTGGCTATTTGACTTGCCCAGAAGAAATGCCTGAAACAATTCAAGGTAAAAGGAAAATATGGCAAGGTGCAAATCACCTGAACCAAGCAGAAACCTTCCTGCAACCTTAACCATCACTGTCACTGTTATTTTCAGGAACAAAATGTAACGCAAATGGGAATACAACACATCACAATTAGAGTACGTCAGACAGATGCCTTTGAAATGAAGAAATGGCGATAATTACAGTGTATAAGCAAAAAATTTGGTTTTACTGTTCAGAAATCTTCTTCCCTTTTATATGGGGGAATGTAGCATCTGCTACTAATATAATGCACCAATAATTGAGGCTTATAGTGTATACTCATGGGAACCATAAGGCTGTTTTATTTATTCTTGGCCAACTGCGAAGATAAACAGATTTCACCGAAAGCGGTACATACGGAATCCTATCTTCATGGAGAGCCTATATATTTCTGCAGGGAGGTAAGTACTGAAACACAATAGAGTCTCAGTTGTGAATGCTAATGGAACTGGCAGAAAATGAGGTTTGACCTTGAATCCTCCCCCCTGTGTGGAGGAGTGGCAGCCAGGTTAGCTGAGTACCTGCGAAGGGAATGGGGAATGGTTTTAGGACTTGTTAGGAGCCCAAGCTCACCGTAACAAAAATCAAGCTGCGAAGTCCAAAACTACCATAGGTGCTTGCTTGAAATGCTAGCAGAGAGGTCTAGATAAAAGGTAAATATGCAAAGAGTGAATACAATTCCCATTGCCTGCCATGACACCTTATGCACAGGCAAGGTATTCATACATGGCTTGACCCTTACCACAGATGACTTGGAGGGGGGAAAAATGCAAAAAGGCATTAAAATAAATATACACACACAAATAAATGCAAGTTCATACAGCCTGGCAGGTGGCCAGTACCACAGAGAAGTAGCTCGCACTCTTATCCACAAATTCATCTTACACACAGGTGTTTCATTTTGGATTTGACAGCCAGCCAAAAGTGGACGTATTTCGGGGAGATCCCTCACATGGAGAGGCTGGAAAGGAGAGCTCTCCACACCAACCTGCACTCATTACAGTAATCCTCTTTCCTAACAGCTTTAGTGCTGCAGCCAGATCTCTCACTTTGCTTTCTTGCAATGTCATTATAAAAAAATCAGTCTGCCAAGGTGCACTGATCTTTTGGACAATAATCCTGACAGAGTGTTTGCTCTTTTTCCTCTCTCTGCTAAGGTAAATGGCACTGTCTTCATCCTTCAAGGAGAGCCGAAGACAATGACAGGAGCTCCATCAGGTCCAGCCTTTTGATTAACTCCAACATGCAATATTTCGCTTCTGGTGTGGTTTGTAAGCAGAGAGGGAAATGACGACTTTGCCTAGGAAGATGCTAGATAAAAAAAGCCCTAAAACCAACATTTCCATTGACTCCATAAAAGAGCTGTTTGGCTTTGCACAATCTCAAACTCCACTGAGTGCAGTGAATCAAAATTTGTGGTAGAAGCTTTCCAAGTACACACTGGAGAATATCCATTTCTCTTCCCAGAGTTGTAAGCAAAAGATATATATATCAGCCTTAAGGAGAAGAAACTGCGTCTGCATGAATGAGTACAGATTACAAGCAAGTAACTAATCTAGTAACTCAGCTTCTGTCACCAACTATCTGAATGAAAAGCAAATCACGCCTCCAAAAATGCTCATTGGCTACATTAGAAGAATCCTAAAATTATTTTATTAAGCTGTGGTGACTCTTAAGAAACTCTAACATGGTTACTGAGGTCTGTACCAGAAGTGAGAGGCAGTCTTTTCTAAATCACATGTTGCTCAGGCTTTGTATAGCCTATCTAATCAACCTTTACCCCTACAGATCTTTGATGCAGACGTCTTGCACCTCCGAGCAGAAAAGAGGGAAGTCCACCCAGATTCAGGGATGGTCTGGAGACAAACACACAGCCCTGTTTATCTGCTGCAAACATCTTCCAGTGAAGATCCCAGCTACTCTATTGAAATGCTTTGCCATTCTCAGCACAAAGATTCCCTCTAATACCTAAATTCTGTCCCTCTTGCTACTATTTCAGACCATGTCCAATATCCTTCCTCACTGCATCCTTTTATATACATAACACCAGTTACCTTCTTCCACTCTAGGTCTCTTCTACACCAAACTTTTCCTCTTTCTTCCCCAGACTGGGTGCAATGCTACAGCCAATGGCTGACTTCACATCCCCTCAAGAAACAGTCTGTTTATAACACCAAATACAATGGTAGCTTTCTTAGCAGGAGCTCACACCTAGCTTCTGGCTTATGATCCGCAGTAACATTCACATTCTTAGTGGCTGTTACAGGCAAATCCTTTCCTTTCACATCCCCTCCAACACAATGCACTACATGTTTTACAGCAAGGTCTCGCCACACAGGATTAGGCTCTAGTTCTGAAATTTGCTCTATATAATGGCTTTTAGATTTGACTATGTTTGCAGTAGCAGTATCTGAATGAACCACTTCCATTAATAAAGAATATCAGATAAAGAGTTTACCAGGTGAATCCCCTTGTGAGTGCTTAGAGATGATGTATTTGCTTCCTTCAGCCTCACCTAAGGTCAAGAAGCTCCCCCTTGCCCACTGGCTGATGGGCTCCTGGTGTCGGTCAGGGAAGAGAAAGTGGAGAGCAGTGGTGTGGCTGCGGGGGCTCAGCAAGACCCAGCTGCCATCGCTCGCAGCCGCTGGCGGCCTCTGCTCTGCACCGCTCCCACCTCAGCTCCATCCCTCTACCCTCCTCACCGGCAGATCTCATCTGATTTACTGATCTATTACCCATTTATATTAGGAGCTTCTTCAGGACAGAATTGAAGCCTGTGTCTCCGTGAAAAGCTATAAAGAAACCCACACACATTCAGGAATCATTACAGGGTGATATTTTACTCCGTTAGCCCATTAAACAACAGATGAAATACCAAGCTACTGAAATCACAGCAGTGGTGCAGTTTCTAAGACATAGCCCTTAAAAGACCACATATCTTTTATTCTCAAGATTCTCAGAAACTGTGTGGTTTGTTTTTTTTTTATTTTCCAGAAGCCATCATCTGGAGAAAAGATTATATCTTATCGCTTGGCAATAGCACATCTATTTTCAGTAAAGAATGGGTGTTCAGAGGCTACTAGTATCACTAACTACTGCTTGCAAATGCTGGTGTTACAACTGTAATTTTTCCTCAGTGGAAGGATGAATTATATTAAGATTAATAACCAAGACACAAAAAAACCCTTTAAAATGTATTTACCAGGCATTATTTCCAAACTGGGTTTGCAGCTTGGATTTGTTCTCCATTCCCTCGAGTTGTGCATCAAGGTCTGTGTATGCCGAGGAAGCGCTTCACGCTAAAGCAGAAATAATTTAATGCAGCCTAATTGTTTCATGGAAGCATCTTTAAAATGATGCATCGTTTGTTTCCCAGCAGTCCCTGGAAAACAGTTCAAGACAAATTGCACCACTCTTGTCAGTGCAGACCAGGCAGGCCCCGCGCTCCTCAGCACCAGTCTCACTTCCACCACCACCACTGCAGGGTCTGGTGAGTCCCCCAGCCTGTGGAGTGCTGTGCTCATACACCTCCCTGTGATTCTCGACATGGGTGGCCTTTTGAAGAGCTAAAGAGCACCCACAGAACACACAGAAACTGCGTAGTCTATGAAAATAAAGAGCAATTTTGGCTGCAAGCAGCCCTAGGTTTCAAAGTTAACTGAATTTAACTGCTGAGCCTTCTGGAAGCTGAATAGCGCTGCCATGCTTGTAAATCACCCTAAGCAAGCAAGTTTGGAAACTGGAAATATTTCTCATTACTAGCAGGACTGGTTACATTCACAGCCAACCCAAACCATAAACACATCATGTTCGTCATCAAATTCTTGCCAGAGTTCCTGATGACCGGCAGGGCCAGGGAGGTGATCATCCCCCTGTGCTTGGCACTGGTGAGGCCGCACCTCGAGTGCTGTGTTCAGTTATGGTCACCTCACTATAAGAAGGATGTTGAGATTCTGGAGCGTGTTCAGAGAAGAGCCACAAGGATGGGGAGGGCTCTGGAGAACAAGCCTGATGAGGAGCGGCTGAGGGAACTGGGCTTGTTTAGCCTGGAGAAGAGAAGGCTGAGGGGAGACCTCATCACCACCTACAACTGCCTCAAGGGAGCTTGGAGAGAGGTGGGTGCTGGTCTCTGCTCCCAGGTGATGGGGGATAGAACAAGGGGAAACGGCACCAAGCTGTGCCAAGGGAGGTTCAGGTTAGAGATAAGGAGGAAGTTCTTTACTGAGAGGGTCGTCAGAAGCTGGAACAGGCTGCCCAGGGAGGTGGTGGAGTCACCATCCCTGGATGTGTTTAAAGAGCGGGTAGACGAGGTACTTAAGGATATGGTTTAGGGGGTAGACAGGAGCGGTTGGACATGATGATCTCAGAGGGCTTTTCCAACCCAGCGATTTTGTGATTCTGTGATGCTTTAGAGCAGCTTTTAAACTGCAGGCGTAACATCCCAAACAAGGTATTTCCCAGGGATCCTTAAATAGGTCCAGCAAGAATTTATTTAAAGAAGTTTTTACTCAAGCAACCTTTCTGTATTTTCTCTCTCCCTGCCTCCTGGAAACTTTTGACTGCTCAGATATGTTACAGCAGTTATGTTTCGTGACTGACAATTATCTCATAATGAAAAACAAGTCACAATTAATAAAGCTCAAAACTAATACCTGCTAAACTCATTTAATGATTTAATGAAGTAGAAGAGAGTCTTATGAAATGATTTTAAAAGCAAGGGACTCAATTTCCAATTAGAGCCAACAATCATTCAGGAGCCTGCAGGCTCCCAAGGTAAAAGATAGGGAAGAGAGGAAGGGGAAAAACAAAATGCACCAAGATTTTTTCCGTTGTTTTCCTCTGTATACTTCTGTAAGGGAAGACTCTGTCCTCTATGCTGTTCGCAGTGATGCAGCCTCTCCAGGTGGGGTGGTGTCGTCCACCAATTTTAAGGGCTCGATTACAACACCCATCACATCGCCATGGTTCACAACACTCCCGGTTTGTCATGCAGGGACTTGTGGCATCCGAAATGTGGACATCTGAACCAGGATCTCACAGTAAGCATGGCTTAGCAATGACACGCCACGACTCTGAAAAGCAGTGAGTGCATTAGAGGGAAACGAAAACAGAAGCCAAAAAAACACCGTGCCTCTGTTCTCGGCAAGAGAACCGTACTGGTGCTGGAAGGGGGCAAGCCCTGCAGCACACCCAGCTCGGGCAGCAGAGGGGAGATGGCAGTGAGCTGCTTCGCCATACGGCCAGGCCCACCTTCAGGACAACACACATCGATCTGCTCCCAGCACAGACACCGGCGCCTGTTCCAGCCCGTGGCCACACATGGGAAGCCATCCCCGCTGCCAGGCTGCAGACGGACAGGGCACTGGAGAACAGGTACACACGCACACACCAACGGCACTAAATCGTGTCCTACCGGCTGTCGGCCCCCACGGCAGGTGCTGTGACGAGCAGCTATCGACTCTGCAGGGGCAGGAAACACTGTGCTAGTAAGTTGAAGCAAACTACTAGATCACACGTAACACCAAAGACAATGCAAGCACAATTTACAACAGTAAATCTGATTCTTGAATGATGATACACCTTTAAATGTTTCTGCACTCGACCAGCTCTGCTAATAAGCCTAAAACTAATTTAATGTTGTGCTATTCATTAATCACTATTATGGAAGAGAAAGGCTGAATGCAAGGGGCACCCTACAGAGAAGTTTTCACAGTGTTAGACTTTTACCAAGAAGTATGTCTCACCACCTCAAGCACAACAGCCTAAGCATCAAAAAAACCCACAATCATTTCTGAAAAAAGAGCAGGACTGAAGGAAAACACTGAACAAAACAGTTCAAACAACAGACAAGAAAAATTATAGTTAGGGAGAGCGATTCCTCCATCATCAAAATACCCAGATTTTACAGAAGTTACTTCACACCCCAACCTGGTTTACAAGACACTTACAATTTTGAGGAAAAAAAAAATCCCAGCAACTTCAACAGGCTTTGCCAGAAGCTGACAACCGCAGGCAACAAAGTGAGACTAGACAAGGAGCTCAAAGTCGGTGGATGCAGACGAGCCAGATCCAGCTCAGTGCCAAGACCTCATGCAGAATGGAGACATTTTTCTTTTTCAATCCATTACACCTACGAGCACATTCTATCTGGGCTATCCCTTTTTCCATCTGCAGTACTGACCCTAGTAATTTCCTACTGATTTTCTCCTAAAAAAACGGTGACTGAAGAGCTTTAACAACTAGATGTTAACATCTCATTTCTAGACCTGAGAGGTGGCAGCTCCCTTTGATGTCTTCAGCTCTAGCAAGAGTGACAGTTGGCAGCCGGGCTCCAGAAAGCTACCCTGAGGCTGCACACCCATGGGGTTCCCCTGCCACTTCAGAGCAGCTCAGTGGCTGAATCCCTCTCAGCTACCCATGAAACTCATTAGTGCCGGTAGTTTCTTTAGGTGAAAAATCCTACAGTTCATGACCAGGAAACTTAAGTCCAGGAGGATCTACAGAGGAACTGCAGGATTTTACAATGGGTGGAGTAAAGAACACACATAAATTTGTAAAGAGTTGGATCGAATCTCGCCTTCTATTCTGAATGGAACGATCTGCGGGGTTGTTAACACTCATTTCTCCTCATCGTTTTCAGCAGTGACACTCTGTTTTACATTCTCTCCCCCACACTCTGGGAACACACAGACACGGGAAAGCTGCTGACAGCAAGGGCAAACTCTCCACAGAGCTGGGAACGTGCTCTTCACTTGCCTCAGTGTCCAGACGAGCTCTCTGCCCGTCAGGGTATTACATTTATTATCCACCTGTATTATATTTCCCATAAAATGAAAAATCATTTGACACTCCTTCATTTCGAGGCTGCTAAAGGTCACCTTGCCTTGAGGGCTAAGAAAATCCTGGAAACTGAAATAGAAATGGCACACACAGTACAAGGTGCTCCTTGTCCCCTCCGGCCCACCCCCATCCACCATCCCTCTCTCTCTCAAAAAAATAAATTTTGAAAGTTCACAACTCCTCCTTACAGCGAACACTGGGACTCCAAGCCCAGAAGAAGAGCAGGCTGCCTGCATTCCTGCAGCTATTACAAAGCCGAAGGACTGACCACGCTTCTTACAGATCTGAGGGTATCAACCCGCGATTGAACCGAGCTGTGAATTGCCCAAACTCTGTTTACTTTGATAGCTCACGTCTGGCTCAACGATGATTCACGCTGGCTGCCATCTTGTCAAGTCACACAGGATTTGGTTTGGTTTTGTTTTAACTGGACCTACAGGAGTTTCACGTACTTAAAAACGCTCCCCTGATTTTGGCTGGTGCCGTGTAGGTTCAGCTCCTGTACGTACGGATCTCCAACGCAAAGACAGCCTGCTGCCAGCCGCACACAAACCAAACCATGAAACTGGAGTCACTTTGCTCAGTCTTTCCTCTCACTATATAGCAACAATAATAATGATGATGATAATAACAACAGTTATTACTATTATTTTCAGGCTCACAGCTCTAACAAAGGTTTGCAATATAAGACAGAGCCGCCAGAACAGCAGGTTTAATATTTTTCAGTTTGTGGGCTCCAGAAATTTCCCAGTGAACGCTTGCAACCACATAGAGACAATCTTTATAAGTTAACAGCAAACCTCCTTTCTTACTTGTGTTTTATGGATCCCCTCAGGAATAGCACACAGGCCCCGAGGATTACAGATCACAATTTGAAAATCCCATTCTAGAGGGGTCCAGAGCTGTTCATGGGGACACTGTCCCTATAACACTGCATATCTTATATATGCAATCTTTATATCAAGTGCTTATTTCAGAATATAAAAGTCTGAAGCCCATCTTTCTCTCTGAAGCGAGATGTTCTGCAAAAGAAAACAACTACGAGCATATTCAAAATGTGTTACCCAAAACCCCCATGAGTTTTCTCAGTTGATGTCTTGGACCCTTGAGACTCCAGGGGAGAAAATCTCCCCCGCTCAGTCTAAGACAAGTAAGACTCATAAAAGGCTTTACGTAGTTAAATCACATCCTTATCCTACAGGTAGGAGAAAAGAGCCACAGAACTATACTGACAGAGGTCAGGCAGAGTCAGAAGGACTCTGGGTCACAGCTCCCCACTGCAGGCAGGAGCACTTTATGCTCCTTTCACTAACGAAGGAGGGCAGGTTTGTTGGCAAGTGAGAGACCAAAAGGGTTTGCTCTCACTGAACACGGCAAGTCAGTGCCACAGACTCCACGTGCAAGAGACCAGCAGCACAAAGACCCTTCCACCAGGCTCCAAGTTGCTTGGACAGAACACCATGATTTTAAACTTCACTGCTACAAAACACGGGTGCAATTTATCTAGTACTTGACTTCATTGAACTGCTGAATGGGGATGGATTTAAGCCCTTGCTTAAACGGTCTCGCTTCACCAAGGTCTATATCAGATTTGGATTATTACAGAAATATTTCTGTGGTGCTCAAATCCCCTCAAACAAAAAGCACCGCCTGAATCTCCTTGGTCTTCTCTTCCATAGCCCGCCTGAGGAGCAACAGGAAATATTTTAAGAAGTTATTCTCCTTCCCTTTTTAATAAAATGTTCTCTCTCTCTATCCCCAAATCAAATTTAAATATACAACAATAAAACATGCATTAGTCTTCCTGTCAGAATTTGCAATTACACCTCAGGTAGGGAACAGCGACTCAGCCCCAAGTCTGTAGTTAGCCAGGTTTCATTTGACTATTATGTTCTCCAGGAGAAAAAAAACAAAAAACCAGAAAGAAATCTATCCATGCTGACACAATCAAGATTGCAACAGCCAAAACACCACAGCTGTTCTTTGAATATTTCAGATCATGCTCTGCCATCGCTGATAATATTAAGACTGCCTGTCTCTTCCAGTGCTCTGCTACAATAATCAGCGTGCCAGTAGCACTATCTGCCACCCTCCCAGCTGTGGAGGAGCTTCTAAAGATTTAATTTTGGCTATTATTTTCACTCTGCGATACTGTATTTTTGCATCACAGGCACTAGAACCAGAGGCCGCTCAAGAGAAATGAAGGATTTAGCCACCCCAACGTAACCGTAGAGGGCAGCTCTCGGGCTCAGTACACCGACCTCTCCAGACAGCAAGGGGTTCCAGCACATGCTTACACTAAAGCACGTGAGCAATTCCACACACGTCAAAGCAATTTATAATGCACTTTAAATTAGGCGCGCACTCAGGCCCAGATCCTCGGATACACTCAGTGTTATGTCCCATGACAAACAGCTCTGTATCTCTGGGGCCGTGTTTGGTAAGAACATGGATGCAGAAAGTATCAGTTCATGCATTTGTGTTCAGACCTATTCTTAAAGCTGGTCATCTATTAAAAAAAAACAAGCTTTTCTTTAAAAAAAAAAAACCTGCAGATGTTTTTACTCAAATTAAGAATTTTAATTAAATGCTTCCAGTTTAGAGGTTTCCCTCCTGCACATAGTTTATTATGGAAAGTGAAGGTGTATGACTGAAATATCTCCTTCCTTTCTTTCTCTTAGCCAGTAACTGCAAAGACATAAAAAGGGTGTAAGAAATAGGTCTGGTTTTGTTGTTTCTTCTGCAAAACCATGGTCAAACAGAGAAAAGGGGAAATGTCCTAGAGAAACAAAAGTGAAAAAACTTAATCACAGAATCGCTTGGTTGGAAAAGCCCTCTGAGATCATCACGTCCAACCGTTCCTGTCTACCCCCTAAACCATATCCCTAAGTACCTCGTCTACCCGCTCCTTAAACACATCCAGGGATGGTGACTCCACCACCTCCCCGGGCAGCCTGTTCCAGCTTCTGACAACAAATTATTATTAAGAAATAAATTATTTTATTACCCTTCACTAACAAAGGAAAATATAGAAACAGAAAAAGTAAACATTTCATGGTTTAAAATGACTATGAAATCTAGATCTTCCAGATGAGATACCCTTACATCAAGCATTTTCAAAGGCCCAAATCTTTGGGACATCACTGATACTTATACAAGTTCCATCTGATCTACGGTGTCTTTCCTAAGAGCATGCAAAACTTATCTGTGGAGCTTTCAGAGACTCAGAGATGCCCGAATTTTTGTCTTGAAATACCATGCTGTAGTATTTAGAAAAGTGCTGACAGCGCAGACCGAACACACATGACATTAAAATAAAAAAAGAGGTTTAAAGGACCAGTTGTGTAAGGTATTTTGTTCAGATGTGAACCCCGGCAGCTCCCAGTGAATGATACCAAATTGCAACAAGACCATTTCCCTCAGCTATTCCCTACTGCACAAATGCCAGTGAGTTCACTGAGCATAACAGCAGATTACTGTATGATATTTAAGCATGCCTTGAGAAACCACAGAAACGCCGTAATATATGACTATAATCTATAAAAAGCCTTCAGTAAAGAGGTTAATCATGGATTAAACGGTCATGCTTGCTTCTGTATCTTTAGGCTACTGATTCTTACAATGCAATAATACAATCAGAGAGATCTTAATAATGAGAAGAACGGGATTCCTCCTGTGCATTTCTAGTCATCCAAATGTGCAACACAGTGCCAGTAGCAAGTTTTGCCTATAATCTGGGAAAGAGCATGTCACTGAAAAGGGGCAATTCAGCTTCAAATGTTTGTTTCAGATGGAATAAATCACCCTTAGAGGTATCCATTCATGAGAGAGGGAGCCTGGCACACTATCTTAGTACTTAAGCAAAATTATATTTCAACATCTTTTAAACCTAACTGAAGTCAACCTTCCCAGTTTCTGAATGTAGGTTTACTTAGATTTCAGTTCTTCCTTGAAAGGGATAAATTCAAACGGTGAAGTCTGGCTGTGATGCCACAGTATCATCAGGCATCTCAGTCCTTTTATTTCCCTCATTAATTTACCAAATCTGTGTGCAGGGAGGAGCTGGGTTCATCCTGAGGGAGATTGCCCTGCTGGGAACACACCAGCCAGGAGCAGCATTGGCCAAGTCAACAGGTCAGCCCTTCACTGCCTCCTGAGCTACCGAGTACCTCAACCATCTGCACAGGGACACGGACACCATGGAAGTTAGGGTGCTTTAATGACTTTATCAGGTTTTTACAGTAATCTGCAATGGATTTTATACTCACTGCAAACCATTCATTAGTATCATTCAAACAGAACTTTCCAAGCTGGACTTACAGTTGACTTAGGATTTTTCCCCATAAACTGATTTAATGCACTGGTTTAACAGTCATGATCAGACCAGGTGGAATCCTGCATTCAGAGGACTGGCTACTGCTTCAGTAAAAAAAAAAAACCCCTCTCAGACATGTGCTCAGCCCATAGATATTTACATTTTCAGTCCTGGGATGCCACAGTTTCTTTCCTGGTCAAGACAAAGATGGTTTCAACTACCCTCATGTTTTAATTTGGGATTCTACTGGCAAGCTAAAATACCAGTTGAAGTAAGTCACAGATTCAGTATTGGCAAGCCGAGATAGAAACAGAACAAATCAAACAGTCAAAAAATCCTCCTTGCTTGGAAGTAACACGACACTTGAGAGAAACTTTGATTCTGGTAGGGTATGGTCAAGAAAACACAGAAGCCTAGTGCCACCCAGGTGATTCAAGTTTCTTTAGAAACCTATAGCTTGCCACATTCGTTCTCACAAGAGAAATTCATGCAGCAAAATCAGTGCTGCAGTTGTCCGACTTCCAATGCACTTTTCCTGAAAGTTATCCTTGTGGTCTGGGAAGGAGTGTAATGTGATAGGAAGTTAATGGTGGAGGACTAAGCACTTGCCTTCATAAGTCACTCATTAATAAATAGCAGAAAGAAAGGCTACAGACCTTAATCCCTGAAAAGCCCAGCAAATGACATAGCTGTGATCTTAGGAAAGATCCACGCTGTGCAGAAAGAGCACATGCAACAAACGTCGACAGTAAAGCGCGCATCTGGGTATCACGGACAGATTCACAGGATGATTCATGTGGTCCTTTCTCCTGCTTTGCCACAAACAGTCACGCTTCGAATTCACACCAAATTTCTAAACTCTTCCTCATATCAAAGTAAAGCGTTGGGAATACGCTGGCTGGCACACTGAAGCCTACGGTAATTTCAGAGGCAGATTTGCAAGGAGAGAAGGGGAAATGTGTTTCTTAGCAGGATATAAAAGTCTAACCTTGAAGAGTAAACAGAGATGAAACTCGTAAGCGTTAATGTCAGAAACCCTAAAGCAAACTACTTGGGGAACATTTTACTGAGCCTGATACAACTATTCCCTGTATTTCAAACATTCAGAAGGTCAGCTGCTCGCTTTTTCCCCCTCTCATTTTCCCTGACCTAGGGTTAGGCTACTGGTGTCATTTCAGTTGGGGTCTCTCTCTCTTTCTGTGACTTATGCTGTGTTGGTGGGTGGATTTCTTGAAATTCACTTGTGAATTACCTGAGAAACTGTTCTGGGCTGAGAGACTGAGAGAGATGAAAAGAAAACACTAATAGAAAGAGAAATACAACACCACTCTGCTGGGAGAGACACCCACGGGCTGGCATTAACTCCCTTCCTACTCCCCTGAAAGCAAGCGACTGTCTCATTTATGGAGGACCCGTCACAGGTTGCCCAGGAGGGCTAAGAACGATGCAGATATCGCTTGCAGAGCGGCTCTATTTATATTCCCAGCTAGTTCACCTGTTTTCTGCAGATTTTGCAGTTACACTGCAGACGGATCAATCCTGTGATTTGCTTACAGCAGGGAAGTGGGACCCCCCTCTGGCACTTCCTATTTTTAAACAACTGAAGTTGTTTTGTGTTTCCTAAACCATATTGATCTACGAGGCTAATGATAGCTTTTAGTAAAGCTCCCTTTTGTACGCGCTGTCACAGAGGAAGTCTTGGAAATTACAATTAGCGACACAGAAAATGTTTGAAATCTGTTTTGCGGCACAACTGCTGCCAGCCTCTGCTATGTGCAAAACAGAACAATAATCACAAATTCTGTCGCTCCCACGTGGAGGCACGGATGGATGACTACACAAGCAATGGGGAGAGCTTATATCGGGGTGCAACAGCTACCATACACCTTTAATCTACACCATATTGTTCGTTATATGAACGAACAATAAAAACAGCACAGGCATAATCCTACACTTCAAATACATTGAAATATATCCACAGCTCCTACCTTCAAAGCAGTTTAATTTTCCAAGTTTGCCAATGGACTGAGAAGATTTCATTTACTTTAAAAATAATTTCCCATCGTCGGGGTGTGAAAAAGTCAAAGCGAGTCAAAATAACTTGTTAACATAAAGGGCATTTGTAAAAATAAATGTATCAGTAAGGGACCTCACCTCTGACAGACTGACCTATTAAAAAAGACAAAGACAAACCCACCCAACCTGTGTGAGAATGTGGTCAGGTCTGACAGAAAACAGAAAAACAGAAGAGAATGAACAGGTTTGGGTCACCAAGAGGCTTGCTGTCATTCACTCCTGCCCAGCACTCAGCCACGTTTCTCTGGGTGACCCTGAGTGCCCACTCCTTGTCACCTTTATCTGTCAAAAGTACTTGAAATACTACAATAAAACTGTCACTTGGGGAGAAGTAAAAATGAAAAATTACCCTCTTGCCCTGTAAAAAAAAACCCCAAACAACCAAAACAAAAAACCCCCATGTTTTCATCCTCTGGATCTAAACCACTGCCACTACTTCTCATCTAGAAAAAAAATGTAATACGCTTTTCCATAAAATGGCACTGCTGGGAATTAACAAGCTAATAAAAAGGGCTTTAAGGATGCATTAAACTTGGGTTGGGGAACTCTCTCCCATTCACAGCATAAATGCTAATAAAATTATAAATCTGTTATTAACTTTTTATATCCCTGCCAAGTGATAAAGACCCAAAAAAAAAGACGTTAAAAAGGCTATAGATGTACGTTTTTAAGATGAAAAACTGAGTAGTCCAGACAATGCAAAAATTACTTACACCATATGAATTCTTCATACCACCCTGAAAAAACACACACTTGTCTCCCCAGGGCACTCCAGGATTGACATCTGATACATGGTGAGGAAAACAACGACGACAAAAGAATTTCACTTTTCCTTTAAAAGCTGATTCAAGCAGGATGCCACCAGTGTGTGCCCGAGGGGCAGCGCAGGCACCACTCACCCAACAATAAAAAATACCCAGCTTGCCCATTAGAGCCCTACAACTTTCTTGCTGTACTTAACACACCAACGTATTCAGTGCACTCGTTGTTTCAGCCAGTAACAACCCCCGGCTAATTGCTACATGTGGAAGAGAAATTAAAAGGATGGTCCTTTGAGACTGCTAAGTCTGCTTCCAAATGAATATAATTAGCAGAGGAGGGGGAAAGACTGTAATTGCTTCAGACTTAGTGGTGTAGAAGGGATTTAGAGATTAATATTTTGGGGAACAACCAGTCTGCCAGCCCAGTACTTGGGAATGCAGAGCAACAACAGGCAAAGGACCTTACACTCAAAACTTGAGATCCTTCAGGATGGAAAAATAAAGCAAATGGGCCAGAAATGAGACCAGAGAAGCTCACTGGCACTTTCAGGGAGCTGACATCAATCACTAAACACAACAGCAAGAGGTCTCAGCCCCTTGCAGAAGCAGGTCTTGAGGTGCCTTGCCCAACACAGGAAAAACATGTTATTATAAGAGATGGAGGAGGTTGCACAACCTTCTTTCCAGCACTGACAGACCTTACATGCACATTTGGTAGTGTAGGTGACACAGAGACACTCACATTGCAAAACCCAAGACAGAGGCAGATCCAACAACAAACGATCTCCCCTCTGTTGCAGGAGGTAACAATGGTTTCAACCACATGAAAAAACTCTTTTACAAAGAGCTCTGGCAATGCCTGGGTTCATGATATCAGGCTCATAGCTCCTCATCATCCTGTGCAGAGCCTCACAGCACAGGGACTAGGGAGCTCAGCTCCCGACAGGACTCCTCTCGCCAGCCAGCTGAGCCACTCGTCCCACTCCAAGCCATTACAAGCACACGCTTTTACTTTCTCCCACACCATGCTGCTGGGAAAACACATTTCAGAACACACTGACAGACGACATAAATGCCTATTCAGGCACCAGCATAGAGAGTTGTGTTTTTGAAAAAATCCTTATTAGCAGAAAGCCATCTGAGATCTGGGAAGTGCTGAGAGCCATGTAATTTTGAAAATTCAGCTCTTGTTCAAGTGAATTAATGGGCACTGAGTAGCTGTTCAGTCTGAACTCAGTACTGTGAACTGAGGTCTGCAACTTCTGCCCAGTAGTAAAAACAGCTGTACCTTTAA
>NW_010160308.1:36899-61726 GCF_000695765.1 Mesitornis unicolor | reverse complement strand
CCTGTCCGGTGGTTCGCGTATTCAGCCTGATGAGAAAGTTTGGGCTTATTTTTTAAGAGCGATGGTCGGCAACGTGTAATACTTGGTTCAGACCTCCTGAAAGGTGAGGGTGGGGATAACACTTTTTTTTTCTGAATCAGAGGGACACGCTTCTGGCTAACAGGCGTAGGGAAATGGGGGTGAAGTCGCGGGAGACTTGCGAGGTATGATATGAAATGAGGATGAGCCCCGAAAGCGACTGCGCTGGAAGCAGTGCGGGAGGTGGTGTAATAGCGGCAGAATCTGCCCGTCCTTTCCTGTCTTCAGTTACACACGCACCTTTTCCCGCTCCCTTCCCCACCTGTTCTACATTGTGCAAGTATTGAACCAAATCTACTCTGTCCGGAGGATGGAAACCCTCCTGAACAGTCAGCTCTTCTCTAGCTCCCAAGCCCCTTTCAGAAAGGGCTGGCCAGCCCGGCGGGAAGGGAGCCACCTCCACCTTTCGGGTTGGCACAGCTCTGCAAGATGCCAAGGGGGAGCGCGGCCCTCGCTTGCCCTATGCGTTCCCGTCCAGTAGAAACAGGAATCACTGGGATGGATGTTTTGGGTACAGCAGCGGTCAGGGCCAAAGTGTTGCCACAAAAGGTTGGTGTGAGAGAGATTTAAGGATAATCCGATTAAATAATAATTAAAAAAAAGTCAGTGTGGAGGGAAAGCTGAATGTGTCCGTTTCAACGGCAGCAGGAAGTGTTCGATGCCTGTAACCAGATTTCGACTAAAGAGACTGGGGGTGCGCCTCGAGGTGGGGTGAAGAGGCCGCCTTGCCCTGCCCGCCCCGCCAGCTGCCCGTGTGCGGCGGGCGGGGCGCTCGCTGCCAACGTGGGCTCCGCTTCACGGTGTGGCTTGAAAGGAGAGTGGCCATTAAAATAGTTCATTATCTTGGAGAGGGATTAGTGTGGTTTTTTTATTGCTTTGTCAGGCGGTTGTAACTTACTTGTTTTACAGTTTCAGTGGCTGAAGAGGCAGTTTAGATCAAGCCAGTTCCTGGTGAAAAGCTTTTCTTACGTTTTCTTGGCAAGGTTTCTTTTCCGACGTAAAACTGCTGACAGAATGCACATTGCCAAACAATAATGATTACATTTTAATTAGCCAGGGTGAAATAAGCGGCAAATTACTCAGTCAGGACTTGATAACTGGCTGGGTCTTTTTTGTAATCAGTTGAAAATCTCAGAGTTTTAACCCCAACCTGCTAAAACGCAAGGTAATTTGTCTAAATTACCAGGCATTAAACTCCTGCTAGACATGAAACGACTATAATGTTTGGAAGATAAAGTACTCTCGTTTATAAAACTTGAGCTTTCCATTGTATTTTAATAAAGGAAAGGAGGAGGGGAGTTTTAGAGTACAGCAAGTGCCCGAAGTTCTCACAGGAGACTGATAATACACAGTGGACTGTAGGACATGCAGGTCTGGGCTGTATTATTCCATGAGGGCTAAAGGATATGATGCTCCTTTCACCCCCCTCTCTTTTCCCTCCTCTTAAACACCCCCCTACCCCTTTCATCTCAACCAGTTGCGATTTCTGGAGTTCTTTTCGTTTCAGAGATGTCCACTTATCTTGTAATCTGATTCGACCTTTGAAGCAAACTAAACACTAGCTCATCCCAACTGGAGCAGGAGGAAACTCTGGTGTCTCCCAGTTGGGACAAGAATTGAAAGAAGAGTGGTCCACTCCTTTCCCAGCCCTGCTTTAGATACAGCCTCAGTGGTGGTGGTGAGGGATATAGCAGCTGAATGCCTCATGAGAAGTGGATTCCCAGACACTTCAGAGAGAGACTTCATTTCATGTAGTTCATGGTACAAAACTCACATCAGTCTTTTACAGGGAATGAGGTAGTATGAACAGGAAATCAGGATTAATTCTATACCTGCTGGTTCCCTTGTTTGAATGCCAAATGATGATCAAGTTTCCAAAATGCTTACAAGATATTTTCATTAATTTTCTCTCTCAGAGAATTTCTACATATTTTTCTTTACTGTGTTTGTGAAAGGATAATGAGAGGTGGGTTTTTAAATTTTTTTTTTAAACATCTATTTGTTAATTTACATTTGAGAAGCAGTTCTAAGCCTATTTAAGGGTGCATTCTCAGTAGGAAATAATTTTAACCGATGCAGAAGTGAAATATTTTTTTTTTCTATGTAGGTTATTGATGTGTGCTAGAATTAAAATTGGTCACCTAAATCAAAAGTCTGTTATCTTCAGAATGCCTGTTGAGGAGACACAGATGCCTGCTTTTTGCTATGAAGTTCCCATGACCAGGGGAGTTTTCCAGTTTTGGGAGTGTTGGGGAATTCTGCACAGAGGTTACACCAAAGAACATTAGGGATCAGTGTGAGATATATCCCACTTCGTGGGTCTTATAGCCCAATTAAATACGTATGTTTTCTATCTATCTGTGACCTACATACAAGCTGCGAAGTTTCACACAGAACATGCTGGCATAAAGTCTTTTCATAAAAAAGCAAGCAAACAAAAAATGTAAGCAGAATGGGTCATAGTTGTTTCTTCTTTTACATAACAGTATATTAGTTACATACTCATCCACAGTAGAGAATTATGTTTATTCTACGAATGAAGTGACTCCAGCATATCTGTTCTGTCTTCCTGAAGTGTGTGCAGCATTGAGCTTGCTTTGGACTTTTGCAGATGAGAGAAAACATTTTAATCCCAGCTGTGTAACTTGTGCCACTGAACAGCACTGACTGAAGCCAGTGACTTGTGACCAGAAAAAGTAGGGCATGTCTCTCTAGCCTAATGTATAAGGTACTCACTTTTAGCTATTTTGGGTGTTGAACTGAGGTTCTACAATGACTGTTGTGTAACATATATGAGGGTGTTATTGGAGCATTACTGGAATCTATCCATGATTATGGGTGACTGCATTGACAAGTGAGTAGAGTTTCTATTGCTATACTTTGTTTCTGGAAAAAATCTCTGCAAATCACCTGAACAGGGGATGATGATGAGTATTCTCCTGGCAATCAAGAGCTTGATAGTCAAGTGGCCTGCATAGCATGGAGAGGATATAGATTTGAATCTCACAGTCTTGTATCATGAGTTGCATCCATTGGGCTGTTGTCTAAAAGAGCTTATCTCTGTTTTAGTGAGGAATTCAAAAGTTGCCCTTATAAGAATAGAGATTCCTCCTCTGTTTTTGAATGAAAGGAAAGGTTAAGAGTTGCCTGGCTCCACAAGAAACATTGAAACTGTGAATCCTGCGTGGAAAAGGGCATGCTGTTTTAGAGACCAAGGTTGTAAAGAAGAGTGATGTCATTGGATACATCTTTCCTTCAACATTTTCTTATTAAGACAGTTTCCTTCTCAGTGTCTTAGCTGATACACGAGAAAGTTAGGGATTCTAGCTTGATGTATCCAGAGTTTATTGGTGAATCTAGTTTCATAGTATCCTATTATAGTAGGTAAAACCCTCATTAAGGTGAAGTCATAGTTGCTGCACAAATTTTTGTGTTCCTGAAGAGGGTATGGATATAAATAGAGATGAGGTATAGTTGGCTGGAAAGAAGGCTTGAGTACTCAGATTAGTTTAGCTAAAGCTTTTCTGTATAATCTGCCTGTTTCAGTGTAGTGAGACTGAATTCCTTGCATTGCTGTCTATGGGTGTAGCCTTTCCCATTTGTGATGTTAGCTGTGGATGAACTCATTCCATTTTGGAGGAGCAGGCATGAAAGTGATCTTTAGCATTCTGTTTTCACATTGAGTGAAATCACTGTTTTGGATTTTAATCTCTACTGCCAGCCCTCTGAGCTGTGTTCAGAAAACAGCATGATTAAAAGTTTTCTTTGTTAAGAGTTTGCACATCAATGCAAGCACATGAGCTGAAAGTACAACATGAAAATGTTGTGGAAAGCAAACAGTCTTTACTCTGACTTATGACCTCATGGATCTTTTGCCTTAGTTGCCATCTGTTACAGACCTCTCAAGTGTTTTCCTGCTTGATATGTGAAACTTGACAAGTTAGCTAAGGTAGAGGAGATAGCATTCTTGTTACTGGGTCAGAAGCTGAGAGGGTGTTAGAATATGCCAGAGGATGGAAGAATGGCAGCAGCAAGAGCTTGAGGGGTAGTTACCAGCTAGCCAACCTGGCTGTATTTGCCGTATGGAATCACAGGAACAGAGAGAGGCAACGGCCATGTGCTCGAAGAGTGGCTGAGGCTGGACAGCACCTCTTGGCAACCTGTTCTAGTGTTCAGCCACCCTCACAGTAGTTTCTTCTGTTCAGATGGAATTTCTTGTGTTTTGATTTTTGCCCATTGCTTCCTGTCCTGTTCCCCAGCACCACTCTGAAGAGACTGGCTCCATCATTTTTACTCTCTCCCATCAGATATTTTTAAACAGTGATGAGAGCTGCCTGAGCCTTCTCCACTCCAGACTAAACAATCTCAGTTCTCTCAGCCTCTTCTCATATGATAAATGCTACAGTCCCTTAATCTTAGTGATGCTTTTCTGGACTTGCTGTACTAAGTCCATCAGCACTGGACCCAGCACTCCAAATGTAGAGGACTGACTAGAACAGAGAATAGGAGTGCTTACATTTTGCAGATACGACATGTGCTAAATATTGTTACTCATTTCTGAATTAATTTTCACTATTTACATTTTCTGACATTAATTTGTATATGATCATTTATGGTTGTCAGTGCATTAAAACCAAAATCCTAATGCTAAATTGAATCAGATTTTTCCCCCATATTTTTAGATATGAGTACATCTCACTTTTTTTTTTTAATTTGGGTAGTTTTCATTAGTAAATTGAATATTGACAAATTCATTTCTTTATTCTTATGGGGGAAATTCAGGTGTATTGAGATGTATGCAAGTAGTGTGGTCCAGAATTGTGACTGCTACTTGAATAGGCTCCTGAGATACTGCTTTAAGCTTTTTCAGATGGGTACTGTTTAAAAATGTACCAGCAACAATGTGGATGAGCTTGGTCACATAGGTATTCTATATCCATACCTACCCTAAATTATTTGGACAGTGGATGAGTTTGAGCTGAACCTTTTTATACAGTTTAAACATCCCTCAAATGATATGCTAGTTTTGTGATGTATGAAGGAAAATTCTTGAGAGATTTCCCCTCATAAGGGTGATTTAATATAAATCTAATAGTAATGTAATAAAAACTACTATTTAGGAATTAGTACTATGCTAAGTCAGCAAAGGCTAACTCAAAATTGCTTTTGAAAGGATGGAAAGATGTTCTTTTAAGCTAATAGATCTATATGTTGTATAATGTTTAAGAACTGTAAGAGAGAATAATAAGGCCTTAAAAGTTTGGTATGTTGAATGACTGATAACTCTATGGTGGCAGGAAGTTGTTTTCACTGCTACAGTTAGACTGTCAGAACAACGGACATTTTTGAGAGAAAACAGGCAGTTCTTTTAAATAAATAACAAAAGGTTCTCAGATTTTATGTCTGCAAGCATATAGTGTGCAAGTGATTACCTCTGGATATCTAATACCAAGTTTTACCTACAAGTCAGGCAGCTAGTTGTCTAAATGCCAGCACATCTGCCTTCAAATTGCTTGTGACTCCAAAGTGACTGCACCTGCAGAAGTCTGCAATTGATTCCAGATGGGAAAGCTGTAAGCCAGGCTGAAAGTCTAGGGTGCGTGTGCCTCTTTATGTCTTGCAGTAGAGAAAATTGAGATAATGAAGAAACCATTTATTGTAACTGTCTTGAATAATTCTGAAACCATAAATTACTTTTCATGAAATCTTTTGAAACGTTATGTAGTACTTTTGTAATGAGATGTAGTAGATATGTAGTGTGTTATTTCTGGAATGTTTCAGTTCCAATGGATAGGCTGCTCAGGCACTGAGTTTGCTGAGATCTTTTGGGACGTGTTCACAATCTCTTCTACATGTTACTACTTAGGAAATGTGTGCCATCTGCTTGTGCTCCCATTTCAGTACTCATCTCCTTTCTAAAAATAGTCTTTGTGTTAAATAATTCTGACTTTCATATGTTTCATAAAGCTGTTAATTTCTTCCTACAGACAAATGTAAGAATTTGTCGTAACAAGTTTTGAGAAAGTCATAAAGTAAAAATTCCCAATCATTCTTCATATGGCATGTTATCTGTGGCATTTGGTGTGCTCTTATTATTGAGATCTGTTGTGAACATGAGGTGCACAGATCTTCTAACGTGACCTTATGTAAAAACTTTGAAGATGAAAGGTTTGTTTTGAATAATGATGGTTGCATCTAGTGAAAACACCTGCATTATTCACTATGTTGTGGAACTGAGTTGTATCCAGGTCTGGTATGAACCTTCATGATTTCAGTGAGCGTTATGTTCACTTACTTCACTGAGCAAACTTAAATCTCTTTGGCATCAGTGAAGGCTTGCATGGTTAATGTGAATGCAAGGCTTACAGAGTCTGGTCATTGTTTTCTAGCAGTTTTGACTTCTCAGATTTGAGACCTTAACCTTGGCCATTGGTTTTCCAAGCTGTGCCTGTTTGTGCCTCAAGTGTAAGTTTTAAATACAAATTAAGTTAACTGTATGAAGATGTAAGTCAGGAATTGTATTGAACAATGAGAGTTGCCAAGATACTTTTCTTGCATTTTACTTCTGGATGCTTACATATTAGGAAAAAATTATTTATGCTATCTTGCTCTTCTTCATGAAATTAAAATGGTTTTTAATTTGGTAAATGTGCTTGATGCCAGATGCAATAAAATCATTGGGAATGTTGCTAGTATGTTTTGAGACGGATGTTTTATGTGTAGAAAATATTGGCAAAAAATAGTTTTAATGTTAAGTGAGCGTGTCAGGGAGGGAGAAAGAACATTAGAAAGAAAAACACTGGGAGTTCTAAAATGTGAATGCTTTTTTCCATTCAAACATATATCCATTTTACTACAGAGTGGAAGGGTATAAACTAAGTAGTGTTCATATTAAAATTATTATTAAAGCATTATTCATTGCTTGCATATGTGTTGTCTCAACTAGTGCTCTGAACTATATTTAAATGTGTTTGATTTAGTAAAGAAAGTAAAGGAAACAATACTAAGGTAAAAAAAAACCAGTACATTTCTGAGACATCTTGAAAACCAAACTGATTTCCCAGATGCTGAACATGTGTCATTTTGCAAAGAGTAGACTTCTTAAGAGTGAGTGCTGAATTTACATGTATCTACAAAGGGAGATGATTATTCACAAGCTGGTCTACACCTCAATTTGCTATTATGTGTGAATTTTTGCTTACTGTGGTTATCTGGCTTTGAGTACGTAGCCAAGTCTGTAAACAGAAAAAGAAAGTATTCTTATTTAGCACCCATATTTTTAAAGATTATAAGTCCAATTAATGACCAAGTACCAGGAATATGATACAACAGAAGAAAGACACATTTATAGGGTTACTAAGTAGTCAGTGCCTTGTCAGTGTAAACCTTGCACCAAAAACACTTGTCTAGGAGTTTACATCACGAATCTTAATTTTTTGACCTTTCCCACAGCTAAGCGTTATAAGGCCTTATATTTCAAAAACCTTTGAAGTTCATGAAAAGCCTTCTGTTGATTTCAGCTGGATCAGGTCCATGTAGAAACACTGGGTCCATGCAGCCTTTGTCAATAAAGAAGTGTACTGTGAACTTGGTATCCCAACTCTACTTGTATCCCTTTTTTAGTCTTTTAATGTCCAAGAGATCATAGGACATGAAGATGGAGAATTGGAGGTGTTGAAAGGTAAGTAGACCCTTTAAACTTGAAAGTAGAGTACTGTTGCTTTCATGTCTGATTAAAAAGAATCACACATTCATCCACCAGAAAGAATATGAGATATTTACAAATTTGGGGAACAACCACAGCCCAAAGTTTATATAAAAATTCTGTTGACTTCCTTGAACCATATTTTCACCATTGACTCTTTAGACTGTCAAAGATGTATGACGTCAAAATTCTGTAAAAATAATCATGCATGGAAAACATAATGCAGGAAAATACAAGCATCTTTCACCAAAAGAGCCCTCATGGCTTATTATACCATTATGGACACTGTATGTTTTGCTTTGTATTCTCTTGGCTTGTATGTTCCTTTAAAACAGAAGTTACATACTCAAGTTTGCAAATGAAGTGACTTCTCTGGTAAGCAGCTGAGATTCCTGAGGAAGTCATGGCTCCAGAACTTGCAGGAGAAGCAAGAAAAGAGGGAGTCTCAGAAGGGACAAAGCTGGAGATGGGTGACCTCCAGCAGGCATGCACCAAGGAGAGTGATACTGGGAAAAGAGGAGTAGAGGGGACTGTAGATTTTACTGTCACACAATTAGTTGAAACTAAGGCTGGAAACAGAGAACTGACACAATGGGCGTAGGAAGAATTGTTTGTAAATACATTTTATTTCTGTTCTTTCTCAGCTGCATGAAGTGTCACCTTGTTTAAAAAAGGTTAATTATTCTTGTTTGTAGTTTAGTAAAAATGTGATTTGAAAGGCCTTTTGTCTTCTCTGGAAAGTTCAGTTACAGGTAAAACCTCCAAGAAAATTCAGCACTAACTTTGGCTTTCTGAACAGTTCCTGCTCTCCAAACTTTATGAACTTACTCTCTGGGGAGTTTTCAACCAGAAATATGTTCCAGTGATAGCAGCCTGCTCTCTTGAGTCCATACTGTAATTTACTTATATGTATTCTGAATTAGATAGAAATCCCAGTTCTTCTGGAAAAGCTTTGGATCTTATGTGTGTACACTGTGCATCTTCAGAAGTGCTGGATTTTCTCTATTGCACATATAAAGTTTGGTCGTTTGATGAGAGAAGAGCTGCACATATGTTTTATTCCTAAAGTGAAGGGGCCTCCCCAGGCAGTGTGTTGGGTACAGTCTGCTACAAGGATGTTGTCTTTCAAGTTAGAATTTTGACAAACTGCTGCCACTGTAATTTCTCAAGTGGTCACAATTTAAACTGCAAACCTGTCTAAAGTAGTGAAGACTTCATGCTTCTTTCTGCCTGTTGAGGTTGAAATCCAGCTGCCATGGATCCTGTAAGAAGACAATATGAGAGAAATAATAATATTTCCTGAGAACAAATGTCTTCTGTCCAGAGAGTCAGAGATTGAGGTTTCTGGTGAAGATTGGGTGAGAATAATGTGCTCATTTAATCCAGTGCAAACATAGTTCAACCTTCTTTCCCATTCTTATAAAAGTCTTTAAGCATAGTTGTGTTTTTCTTTGTTATGGATTGCTCTTTGGGGTAGTTATCTTCACATTAACTTTTATTAAAGAACACAAATAATAACGCTTCACATACATGAACATAATTTCTCATCTCATTATTTATTCTGTAGATCTGGGGCCATACGTAATTTGTCGTTAACTGATAATGTTTTTAAGATGTTAATAATTTCTTTGTGCTACTGGAACATTCCAGTCAGGCCTTGGAACATTTTTGAACCTAGACATCATAATTTTGTTTTTTAACCCTACTTGCTGTAAGACTTTGGGTTTTGTTGGAATTTAGGACATGGATGAACAGGTATGTGAGGTAGTAAATAGGTGAAAGCTGAGGAAGGAGAGATAACAATAACAGTAGTAGTAGTAGTAGTAGTAGTAGTAGTAGTAGTAATAATAATAATAATAATAATAATAATAATGTGTGTGACTGTGTATAATAATGTGTGACTGTTAGTTAATTTTTGGGGGGAATTTGTGTTCCAATGTAGAAACTAATGCAACAAGGTGGGTTTTTTTTTCCAGTTAGATGGTGATTATAGCTCCTTTGAAAACAATGAAATCACATTACTGTGTAACTACAGCTAGACAATAGTGAGTCACATCATTAGCTACCCCCATTTTTCTTAGTCACAAGGAGTGTGCAATATGTTGACATTTAGTATCTAGCAGTTTTGGAAAGGGAGCTAGAGCTAGGAGAGCTTGAGGCTTTCTTCTGTTTTGAGATTTTTTTTCTATGTAACTATGAACTGAGAGATCATGAATTAGTGATGTGTTGGTCAGTCTGTATTGGCAGCAGATGGAAGGAGTGTTTGGGGTTAGACAACTCACAACAAGGCAAAAGTCATCCAATTAATGAGGTGTGTGTCACTCTTTATATAGTACTTACTGGCAGCTATGGGACATGTTTTTCAGAATAAATAAGGAAAGAAGATGTAGATTTTTGCAGCAGCAGCTTATTGTTGAATTTTTCTTTGAGTTAAAAAATTGAACAGTGTGAAAGGCTTTTGGTGAATTTCATGCATCTTCTCCTTAGTGGATCCTCATTGACCAAGTTGAGTAGGATTGCAATCAATGCTGCACACACAGCATATTAGCTCATCTTGTAAAAGATTTTGTTTAATCACTGAACCACATATGTATACATTTGAGCAATCGATGGCACTAAAGCTGTAATTTCATGTGCAACAGTAAATAATAATTATTTCAAGCCTTCTTTTTTGGTGTATAAACTTTCATTTTCTTAAGCAGAAAAAAAAGAGCAGTGATGTGGACTAACCTTGAAAGCTAAATCTAAACTCAGCCACTTTCCAAACTACAGAAAGGAATTTTTGACATGTAGAGTTTCCTAAAGAAACTGCTGGCTGCCTTTGTTTTGAGATAGAAAGCATGACTCACAGGTAGTTTTAAAGACTAAAAGGCTTCTCACATTAATGTAGTGTAAACTCATGTTGTTTTCCTTAGCTGGATATCTTTCAGCCTTCTGACTGATACTTATCAGTTATTTCATTTATATGATTAATAGTTTAATATAGATTTTTTTCTGAAGCTTTCATTGCTGACTTAAGTCTTGTATCCCTGCAGTTGATTGTAATGGATCTAGTAGTTTCGATTGGAATAAGCTTAGACCAGTGCAAATGTACTGGAAATGTCTGTTCAGAATTTATAGATGAAACCAAGAAAGTTTCCAGTATGCTGTTTAAAGACAATTAACTTTATTTTGTTAAATACAATTTTCTTGCTTCTTGACTTCATCCTTTACAACTCAGAGTGATAGTAAGTGATAGTATGCCATTAGGACAAAGTAAAACTGAATTGCCAGTTACTTGTCAGATGCAAAGCACCTTGACTTCAAGTTAAGAGGTTTTTAGAAGAGATTCCTTCCAATGATAAGGGAAAGTAGATGCAATTTTTGATGTAACCATAGCTGAGTACCACTAAAGAGAGTAAATAAGTTTTTTTGGTTTTTTTTTTCAAGTGAAATATTGCTCGGTTACTGATTGTTACTCTATGTATCCAAGTTCCCTCAGGGACTCCAAAGTCTCCCTGTAAGTTTCATCAACAGGCATGGTTTATCCTCTTAATAATAGGAGCAGATGTCAAATTTTCATACCCCTAAGATGCTTACTCATACCTAGTAGATCCATCTGGTATAGATCGAGCCTCAGTCAAGTTGTTCTCATCCATGACCTTCCCACTGAGAAAGCAAATCAAGCAGAGCTCCTCAGTCCAATGAAAAAAGAAACTCAAATATTATCAACATATTTATAGTACCACAACCCACTTCACTTCACTGTCCTTCTTAATTGCTTTACACAGGTGAGAACACTGGTAAAATGGAAGGCAACATTATAATTGAGACAGAATTCCTGAAGCATGTCACCAGTATCTGAAACTTTCCAAAGACGGAACAACTGAAATATTTGTCAGTTCTGCAAAAACAGATGTTTTAAGAAAGAGAAACAAAATTCTAATATAAAAGCCTGCTGATAGTACAAGATGTTGGCAACTGGTATGAACCTCAATTGTCCACATTTTGTGAGCTTAAGGATATATATTGTAATGCTTTTCTTTTGTGGCTATTAATTTAAATCTATGATATAAAAGAAAATGCTAAGCTTCAGAACTGGAGTGATCCTTGCAGTGGAATTCTGTGAAAATTGCATATCCAATAGTTTACATTAACTGGAGGCCTTAAAATACTGTGGCTTGGGTAGAGACTTAGGGTGAGCTTTGACATCTCTCAAGCCTTTCAATAAATTCAACACAAATTAACCTGTCTTAATTTTTAACTGTTTCACCTGACACCAGAAAGATCTGAAACGTGATGGGCCTGTCAGGAAACGATTGTTCTGCATAACAGCTATATCTCTGGTAATCAGACATGTTAATGACAAATGCTTCAGTCCTGCCTTGAAGAGAGATCTATTTTCTTTTTATGGTATGTCTTCATTAGCTAGTTACTGGACTATATTCTAGAAAGCTGGCACATGAAAGGCTTTTATGTTTCTGGAAAGTTTTATGATGATATGATGAGGCAATGTAAATCTTCCACTGAAGATTGTTACTGTAGAAAGATACAGTTAATATCACTGTAGTTCTAACTGTATATGTTGTTTTAGTAAGTTCTATCTTTCTCAAATAATAGAATTTCATGTTGAGTTCCTCTCCCTCTCATCTATTCTTTCGCAGTCTCATGTTGGTTGCAGGGTGGTCTGGAAGGCTGGACTGCAGTAATTGTCCTGTGTAACATAGGTTTCTTCTGGCATACAGTTCTTAACTAACTGGAAAAAGCTACTAAGAAAGCTGGAAGAAATGGATTATATATATTGTAACCTGCACTAAAATGCTGGCTCTTCTCTCAGAAATATACTGTCAGCATTACAGGACCGAAGGATCCCAGCTAGGATCAGGTTAGCAGGCATGTGAAATTTCAAGTGGAAAGGGAAAGACCCACCCACTCTTCCAAGTGCTCCTTCACTTGGTGCCTGTTTTTCATCCATTGTCAACACAATGTCATTGCAACCTTTGCTGTTCTAGGAGCTGTTGCAGTTCCTTAAAATAGGATAGGAATAAAAATGTGATATGCAGACAAATATGAACAAGTCTGGGAGCTGGGGAAAGAGAGCAGCACTGACTTGGTCAGGAGAAGAGGATCACGACTTCCTCTTTGTTACATGATACAATTAGGAGGAGGACATTCATTACATGACGTGGTATCTGACACAACTAGTATATCCACCATTCTTTATTATTGACTTAATGTGGCAGTCCTGTTGTGTTGGCTTTCTGTGGAAGTGGGAGCTGGGTTGGGAAGGGACAGGCTGAGGGCCAAACCAAGAGGAGTAATGGAGAAAAGAGTGTTAACTTGCACAGCATTATTTCTTGTTGGGTTGTGCTTTAGAGATGAGACAATAAAGTTGTGGGCTAATTAAACTGTACCCATTACATTTTGTCTGTTTTTCTGTAATGTCTACAATGAAGGCAGATGTATGGAAAGGCTGTAGCAATTAAAATACGTCTGGGAAATAAGACTTCTTCCCGAATTGCTGCTTTATCTGTTGTGGTGAAAGCTTTTTTGTGTAGTTGACATATGGTTCTTTGAATTGGTGCTTTCTGAGTGTATGTTAACAATATTGTGTTGTTTTTTGTTCAGATTGAAGACAGACTATTCTGTTTATGAGTCCAAGTGTCATTTTAATTTGGACAGTTTTTTAATTCCTGGATGACTGCAGAACCCTTTTGCAAACATTTCTAGGAAATCCTACGTCTGCTGAGGTGTGCTTCACTCCCTGAGCCATGTCTTCTATGGAAAAAGGCAAAAATCCCCAAAAGACCATTTTAAACAACTGTCAGAGCTCCAAGGACTGTGTTAATTTTGACAGTTGTTACTTTTGAGAGATTTGCTATGCACTTCACTAATTCTTCTAAAATAGGATTTTTCTATAGAAAAAAATTATAAATATTCATGAATCTGTGGAACTACCAATGTATAATTACAGTAAAACTTTAGACTGCATACTTGATCTGCAGGATCATTATTTGTGCTGTTTATTACTGCTGAGATTTCACTTTTATACATGCTTTTACAATATTAAAATAACTTGTGATAGTGAAACAAAGTATTAATAGTGGCAATTATATTTGTTGAGCATGTTGCCTTTCACAGAACAAAAAGGAGAAGTTTTTTAGTAATATATCAAGACAATTAGAATAAGACGGGATATTTGTCACAAATATTTTCTGTTGATAAAGGTATTACATGGATTTTATTCATTTATTTATTTGTTTTTCTTTTAAAGTGAAATGAAAATCTACGTATCCATCTGCTTGTGGTGTATATGGCTGCTACTACTGCTTTAAATACCTAGTACCTTGTAAACTAATAATAACACATGACAAAGGGAAAGGAAATACATTCCTGAAATTTATCATGTGACTTTCATGCAATTATATTGGAAATAATTAGTATGTTAAGTACAAGAGTGTGAGCCTAAAATTTGGTGGTGACTATTATTGAGTCATTATAACATGAGTACAGAAGAGCTGTTAAGTTTTAAGGACAGGTGTGTATATATACTCTTGCCAAAGATACAAGTGTAGTATATAATGATGCCCTTCTCATATATACCAGAACAGAAAAGGAGAAAATACAGTAAAACATCACATGGGCAGTATGTAGTGCAATGAATTTAGTAGCTTTGAAATCAGAAATTATACCATTACAATGCAACTTGCATGAAGTATCCTGTGTTTGTATAGTTTATACAAAAACTATTTATAATGAACACTGTAGGTGATCTAAAAATGTGTGGATGTTATTGTTTTTGGGTGTTTTATTCATGCTTAGTTTCTTATGGACATGACACCAGAACCCTAAGCACTTTGCAAGTCCAGAAAGGAGCGCTACCCTGAACAACCCTGAAACAGTGTGGGTTCTGAGGAAAATCTAGTCTAGCTGGAAGCACTGAAATACTACTCGTGTGTGTTAGTGGGGAATGTTGGAAGTGTCTGAGATGCATCTAAACATCAGTGCTTTAACGTGGATCAGAGTTTGGTTTTGGAATGAGTCTCCTGAGCATCATGATTATCTTTTGTTTCAAATCACGGATCAGTCTGAGAGTTCATGTTGTACATTGCTTCTGGATAAACGTAACTGGAAGAGATGATCCAGGGGAACTTAATGTGCTTTAGTGACTGATAGGCATTGTGTCCCTGGGACCAGGCTGGAAATAGTTGAAGGAAAAGGGAAGGGGGAAGTTGGAAGATGTGTATTACAGACACATCCATCCAATCAACACCATCAACACCAGTTGTTTTGCTCAACAGATGTGTTCATGTGGTTCATGTGACTTCCTAGTGTGGAGACATCCTGGGGTGTTTGTAGCTGATTCTGGAATGATCAGCTGGTAGGGAGAGCACACAAGCACAGGCAAATGCAGCCTGTGGTAAATGTACCACATCACAGGCTGTTGGGAATCACCTAACTAATATAATTATACATAATAATAATATGGGCTATAATTTTCAGTTATAAAGTCAAATCAGCATTGAAAGCAGCATGCATGTATTTCTGAATCCTGGAATATTACTGTTTAAACCTGCAGTATCCCTGTATTTTGGTAAATTAGTCATATTTTTTCAAGTATATTATAACCGATCATGTATGTCTACATTTATATTGTACTTTTTTTTTCCCTAGTGGGCTACATTTCTGTCAAATCCTTGAGCTGACATATACTTCTATTGTCTCATTATTTCATTTCTATTGTCTCATTATTTCATTTGTATTGCAAATCTACTTTATGACAAGACAAAAAAGGCATGTTAGCATTTTGGAAGGGTGGGGTTTTTGAAATAGAGCCTACAAACAAGTGGTTGACAAGCCATCTTTTGCTTCCCATATTAATGCTATTATGTTAGTTTCTGTTCACTTCAACTGGATTTTTTAACCCCGAGAAATGTGTGCAGGATTTGGTCCAAAGTATATGCCTTAGTGTGAGATTCTATATTTAATTTTAATATCGTCAAGTTAGTGTCAGTGTATTTAATTCCTCCTATTGCTTAGTGAAGTGAAGCTTATTTCATCTAGATTCTCTTACAGATTGATAGAAACTTCTGCTAAGTAGAATAAGATCTCAGTTGAGATCAGTCTTAGAAGTGGTAAGAGTGAAGTCTGTGAAACCACAAGAAGGCAGTCATAACTCACAAGTGAGGTGGAAACAGGATTCCTGTGGCTCATTTGTTTTTACAGCTTGTGTTTATGTATTAGTTTTTCCATCCATTGGAGAGGATACTGCTGTAAAAAGAGAAGAGGTGTTCCATACTTGAGATGCAAATTTAATCCAAGCTAGACGTAGTCTATATTTTCAAAACTACTGATCCATTACTGTTTCATTGGTATGGCCTTTGGATTGGTATTGGTATTGGCCTCTGGATTTTGATAACTGTCTTTCTAGGAACCTACTAATGATGACAGCCAGAGAATGAATACTGTTGTGTCTCACAATTAAGATAGGTGGTGGCTGCTGATTTCACTTAATTTCTGTTGTAATTACTCTGATCTTAATGTTCTTTCTATGTGTTCATTTTGGCACATGTAAAGTTGTGGCTTTAAATATTTCAGTATAAACTCTAATGAAAACAGTCTGTAATAGAAACAAAGGTTGAAGATGACTTTGGATGGACTGATTAGAAATACCAATGCAAAGTTTAGGTCAATACAGTTCTATTTGTACCCATTCATCTACAGAAGGACTCACCATATCGTTGTGATAGGAGTTAGCACTTTACAGGTGATGGCAGCATTAGTGTAATTCCAAAAGAAAACCCAATTGGGACTTGCTAAAAATTATTTGTGATATGCATTTTCTGGTGTTAAATCCAGATGTTTAAAATTAGACTGCAGTGTTAGTCAAGCTGTTACCCACAATAATTTAATTTTGGTTTATATTTACAAATTGAAGTTATGTCACCAGAGTGAATTGTTAAGCTGATCAGTTTTATAACCAGTTTTATAACTATTTCTTACATTCAGTCACCTCTTTAACTTAATTACTTAATTACAGTAACCAACATTTATTTTCCTACCATTTAAACATCTGTAGTATAGAAATGTCTTCTGCTAGGGAGAATGTACATTTGATTTAGCTGTGAGGGATCACAGTGGCTAGTTACAGTAACAGAAGAACTCCAGGTGTATGTTCCAAAATGTGATTTGGTTTCATTTTCAGAATACTGTTCCTCAGTTAATTCTTTTTTTTAAAGAGTTGTATGTACTTGTAAGATGGCATGTAAGATGACAGGGGAAATACATATACATAATTAAGCTTAATGCTGTATTTCTATCTAAGTTTTTATGTAACACAATCATAAACTTATCCAAGTGTCTGCTGTTAATATATTAAACAATGCAATTAATATGTGCTAAGTACGTTTTTTTGCTCTTACCTTTTCTCACATTAGTGTCCTGTGCAGTGATGTTTTTGTTTGTTTTGGTAGGTTTTATATGTTTTGTTGTTTTGCTTGGTTTGGGTGATCTTTATTTGGTTTTGTTGTTGAGATTTTGCTTTGTGCTTTTGTTAAGTAGAACAAAATCTAAGGACTTTTCTTATATGTAAGGAAATATGAAGATGCTGTTTTGTTATAGACCTCAAAGCACCACAGTCTCCTGCTGTCAGGCTCAGCAGGGGCTGGCTACTTCCAGGGAACGGTGACCTAGAGGCCAAGGGTGACCCCATAACAGGCTGTGGCCTCTCTGAGAGGAGCAGCACACAGGGTGGGCAGAGCTGAGTGGCTGGTAATACGGTTGTCAGCAGCACCACGCACAGGCAAGTAGTGAACCAGGGTTGGGGCAGCCAGGGGCAACTGTGGGATTGGCAGGTTCACATTGCACCAGGTGAAGGACTGAGGACAGTGCTCAAAGTGTTGTAGTGAATGCAGCTACATCTAGCTGGTGACTGGTCACCAACAGTATTCCTCAGGGTTCAATCTGTTAAACCATGACAAATTCTAGGGCTAGTTCTGTCCAATATATTTAGCAGTGATCTGAATTCAGGAGTTGAATGCAACACTAGCAAGTTTGCTGGTGATACCACACTGGGAGGTGCTATTGACTCTCTTGAAGGACAAGATGCCCAATAGGGATATAGATAAATTGGAGCATTGAGTTATGATTAATGGGATGAAATTTAACAAGTCCAAATGCTGGATTCTGCACCTGGATGGAGTAATGCTGGACACAAGTATAAACAGGGAGAGGAGTGACTGGAGAGCAGCCCTGCAGAAAGGGATCTGGGGATGCTGGTTGACAGCAGGCTCAATGTGAGTCAGCAGTGAGCCCTGGCAGCCAAGAGGGCAAGCTGCATCCTGGGATGCATTAAATATAGTATAACCTGTCAGTCCATAGAGGTGATTATCCTGCTGTTTTTAGTGTTGGTGCACCCTCACCTTGCATACTGTGTGCAGTTATGGGCCCCACAGTTTATGAAGGATGTTCAGGTCCTTTAATGTGTCCAGAGTAGAGCAACAAAGCTGGTGGAAGTGCTGGAAGAAATGTGCTGTGAGGAGCAGGCTTTTGCTAAGGACTTTGGGCTTGTCTAGTTTGAAGAAAAGGAGTCTGAGGAGTGACCTCATTACTCTCTACAGCTTCCTGAGTAGGGGAAATGGAGAGGGAGGTGCTGATATCTTCTCCCTTGTACCCAATTATAGGACACATGGGAATGGTTCAAAGCTATTCTATTCCGTGAGAGTGCCAGAAACAGGGCTGGAGGTGAAGCCTTAGCAAGAGGTCCCAGGTCCAGCCAGGAGACAAAAGATGGAGACAAGCTCCAGGGTGCACTCAGAAGATGAGCTGTCTATAGCATAAGTGAGAGGTTCATCCAGGGGGCATCCTCATGGAAGGACTGACAGCTGGGACTCCTGGGCCCATGGACAGAAGGTGACTGTAGAGGCTGTTAAGGCCTACTCATGTCTTCAGCACCCTGACACCTGTACACACAACACTGAAACGTGTGACAAAGGTGAAAATCTCAGCTAACTTCTCTGGAGGAATCACAACCATAAACTGAAAGTTAAGGTTTTTGAAAAACAACAGTGAATAAAATTGAAGATGATATAATTGTGTATAAATCATGCCATGACCCATCCTTCCATCTCAAAAAAGTATAGTAGGAGTAGGAAAATTTTTAAGAGTAACAGGAAAGACTAGAAGTATGGAACAAGCCATTATATGCTTATCCAGTTCTTACACTTTTTTTTCAGTAACCATTTTTTGCCACTTTTGAATACATGATATCGTGGTATCTGGAATCAAGTTCAGATCTCTGACTGGTACAAAATATTTAGGTATGAACAGCAGTTGTGTGATAAAAGCTCATCTGCACACCCATGAAAGAGCTCAGAGTAGTGATTGGTGGAGGATCCCAAATCATACCCTGCCTAGCTGCTCCCAGGCCCATGACAGGAACCATCAGCTCATCAGAGGCCCATCTCCACAAGGCCAGGGGAACACAGAGTCCCAAAGGCAGATGGGAGCCCAGATTAAGGACTCAGAGAGAGAGATGGCCTGTCCCAGGAGAGCCTCAGCCTCACTGTACATCCATGAGGCCCACCAAAGTGAATCAATGCTAGAGCACTTTTTGGACTGATGGGAGATGCTGCCTCAGGTATGGGACACATTATAGGGTGCAAGGGAAGAGTATTTTGGCATTGCACAGGGCTTATTTTGCTGAAATAGAGGGATTAGGAGACAAAAAGGGCTGGATACATGTAAACAGCTGATACGCTTATCTGGCCATGCCCTGCTCCTGACCAGTGCAGTCTGTCCTATTAAATTCCACTTCTCTTTTCCTGCCTGAAAGGAGTCTATTCTATGTGTGTGTGGGGCAGCCTGAGTGCCAGCAACCAGAGTCAGATCCGGGGGTGGTGCCAGCAGCTGAAGCGAGTGAGGGTCTGGGTGCTGGCAGCTGGGCTGTGACCATGGGCCAGAGGACCCGTGTACTGAGAGCTGAAGGGGCTGGAGTGAGTGAAACCCTGGTGTGCAACTGAGGGTCACAGGAGCCCGGCCTGAGCACCTGCAGTGCCAGTGGCTGGACTGAGTACAGGTGAGTGTGTGAGCGCTCGTGAACAGCCAGCTGAATGAGTGTATGTGACAGGCTGGACCAGCAGCTGGCATGGGGCTGTGTTCTTGGGAGCTTGCATGCCCAGGTGCCAGAGACTGGGATCCAGTGACAGCTACATGGCAGACTTGAATTTTCTGTAGTATATGGCAATGTTTTGTATTAGCTGGAACTTCCTACTAGTAGTTAGGGTTGTCACGTGGTTTAATGAGATGTGATGAAGAGGTGATGAAGTATAACTAACCAAGGTCTGATCATTTTCTATCAAGATGAGATGATGTATCACAATGAAGTGATTGTAATGGAACTGTAGCTGTGCATGCAAACACCGTTCCTATGTATCTAAGTGCCAGAAGTGGTCCTACTCAATAACATTCCACCTATGATTTTTTGATGCTTGCCTTATTCAATTTCATTCCTTATTAGAACTATTAAAAGGCAACAGAAATTCCTTACTAAGGAATTAAATTTTCCTTAAGACATAATTTACAATGAAATAAGAAACTTTACAAATGGGACGAAATGTAGACATTGCAATTGTTTGTATGTCCTTTCTACCTTCTCTGGTTGGAAGACAAGGAAGCAGAATATTTCTGGGATTATGTTGTATTTTATGAGTGTTTTCATTTCATGCTGATCATCTATCTATGGCTTCTCCAGTGGATGGTCTTCAAACTTGCCATAGATTGGACAAGCAAGCAGAAGTGAAGACACTAAAAATATGTTTGCATAAATTGTCTTTGAAGGAGCAGTCTTATTTCCTAGAGGTGGACCTCATAATTGGGCTTTATGAGCTTGCTTGTTCACTGTCTCTGACTCCACATTCCTGTTCATTTCTACAGAATGGTTCAGTTTTGCTGGCCAGGTTTGAGTCTTCACTCAAGCCTGTTGCAAAGAGTAATTTCAAAGTGCATAGGGTCTTAAATTTCCTCCAGTGAAATACTTCTGGGCAGGTGTTCAAGCTGTTATATAAAAGGATGTCTTCAGTTTTCTGCCATATTTTCAAATAAAAAATTGTGTATAATTTATATGCAAAAGGATAACTAAATACCAGAGCCCAGGAGAGGTGGGTCTGTGGTTTCCCTGTCTATACATCTGCTACAAATTTGTGTTTAATCTCAAGAGAGATGCTTTGAGAAATATTTTTTTTCTTTGGCATTTCCTATCTGCTGGGTTTGGTATCTCTCCCCAGTAAGTGTACAGGCCTTTCTGAAATTCATTCCTAAGTGCATACTTTGGTATTTGTGAACTGGAAAGCTTAGTTTGAATTTGTTGATTTTGTTCTGCACTCTAATTTCACACTTTAGAGTTGTCCCTGGGAACACATAGCACTGCCATAGATAAGTGCCTATATTAATTTGTGTCTGAGTAAGCTTGCTGTTAGGATATGTATGTCAGGCATAGTATAAATTATGTTTTACCATTACATATAATTTCATGATGTTGAGATTTTTGAAAGGTTAAGAAAAATGTTTGGAACCTGTCTCTTTAAATTCACCATTGCAGCGGCTATTGATTTGTCTACTCAGATGCTCTGTTTCACTTCAGTGGGTACTGTTATTTGAAGGGCTTTTTTCTATGCTTTTTTGTCATTTTGAAAGAATCAGTGAAGTCATCAAGAGAAGCCACTTCTAAGAGATAGTGGTTTCACTCAAAAGTAAATTGAAGATTGAGCAGAGAAGAAAAGACTTCCAAAACTGCTAATGACAAGTATTGTCATAGCAGATTAAACGGCTAGTTAATTTTTTCACAGCTGATCTCTGGCATTTCAAAAGAAGGGTTGTATCTCCTAACATAATTATGGACAGAGATGTAAATGAAGGATTTTTTTTTTTGCCATTACTCCAATGAAAGGCCAGTTTTTACCTGCTTGTGAAGGTTATTTTTTTTTTCACTGGGGCACGCTGTAGATAGATGAAGATTGATTCTTCATTGCCTCTCTGCATGTGTTTTTTTCTTATAAGAGATGTTGCACAGCTTTTATTTTTTTCAACCATAAGAGGACACAACACAGATGTTTCAAAGGACATTTGCGGTTTACCAGAGGAAGGCAAGAGTGCCTGTACACTTGCTGAAATGAAGCCCAGTAAGACTGATTAGAGATGCCAATGTGTCAGTTTCATTGGAAGTACTTGTGGCCTTTATTTTAATGAAAAATTTGAATGACAAATCTTGTAACATTTGAGTTTTTTCTTTCTTTTCATTTTTTCTTTCTTCCTGTCATTGCTTTTGTAAACTCTTGCCTTATACATGTCAAATGATGCTGGTCATTGAAGGTCTGATTCTCTTCCTCTGTTCCCTTTCTGGCAGACTGAAGTGTGTGGGACTCAGGCAGTGGCCCGAGTTCCTGTTGTCTCTATCTACTGTGTAATGTTGGAGACTGTTTTAGTCTTGTCTGCTTGACATCTTTCCTAAGATGAGTCAGTGCTGGGAAGACAGAATATTTCGAGTTTGCCCCATTGAGCACGATTTCTTCTCTTCAGTATACAAACTGAGATACTTTAAGATTGCCCTGAAGGTACACTGGTGGAAGGCAAAGTCAAAACTCTCATTGACATAAGTCAGATCAGGATTGGGTTTGAAGAAAGAAAAGGCATCAAAGAACTGAGGATGTAATCTAGGAGCATGTGAAGTGCTACAGGTGAAACACAAATTTCTGACTGTTTGAAATTACACTTTCACCCAGGTACACTATATTAAAAGCAGAAAAAAATTCACAGCTGAACATTTGTGTAACTTATTTAACCGTTTGCTGAGATGCAAAGGGGAGGGGAGCATTCATTTAGCATCCCTGCTTCCTCTGATACCCAGTTGTTCAGAGGAAGCCTGTGGAAATCACTCTTTCACCGTGTACAATGAAAGATCATTCACATGTTAGTTTGTATGAAGTTGAATTGTTCAACAGTGCTTTTATGTTTTGCTAAACTTACTTTTTAATTCAAGTGATAGTAGTTTTCAGTAGAAAAACAAAAACATTTGTAGACATAGAAATTATGAAGTAGGAGAGCCACACATCTGAACATTTCTGGCATTATTGTCTCAAGTAACAGATGTAATTCAAAAGCAGGGGCGCTTTTTCTAGTTCCGTGGAAAGCAGCAGTGTAACTGAAATGGTGGTGAGCTGCTACTAATCTGTTAATGCAATCAGCTACTTCTCTCACATTTTATATGAAGAAGAAAGAAAGGATAAATTGAAAGTAGCACATAAAAGATTGTTTTACCATTACTTCTGGCTAGATCTGTAAATGGAAATTATAAATCCTCATACAACATTGAGGGTAATACTAAAGTATTCCCACTAGCATATGCTATTTATGGCTGTTCTAAAGTTTTATTTCTTCTATTTATGTTTCTCTCTTTTTGGAGATGTTGGACCTGACATGGACCTTATGCTGTGATTCTATGATTATGGTTAGCTATTCTTACACTAGCGTATCTCAGTTTTAGCTAAATTCTACAGTAATGGCAGATAAAAATGGTATTGTAAAATCAGATGATGATTGTGATGTAACCTACTGGGAAGATAAGAAAAATAAATGTGCATAAAATATGGAAATTGAATTGTATGAACAAAAATTTTTAAATTGCTCCTAAATAAACTTACAAGTGGAAAGTAGTGGATATGTCTTTACATTTATCATCCCCAGAGCTCCATAGGTAATACAGAAGTAGAAATTTTTGGCATTACAGCTCATATGTAAAAAAGAATATATAAAAATATCTGAAGTTCAGATGAAAAGTGGAGGTGAAATGATAAGTATAATTTGCATTAGTTTGGTTCTTAAGGTAAAAGAGTGACATTCAAGTTGGATGCTTCAGTTTAAGTTCCTGAACTTCCCAATGTGTCTGATGCAAATCTGTGTTACTGACTTGTCTTTGCATTTTATTAGATTCAAAATATGGTTAATGCTCCAAATGAGGAAGACAGTAATTTATCTTAGGTGGCTGAAACACCTAAGTTTGTAGACTAATTACTGTATCCCCCATCTTTTTGTCTTTCTTGCTAATGGAAGCTTAAGAAAAATTTGGAAGGTGATTCTGAATTGTTCTTGGAAATGACTTGCCATTGGTGTTTTTACAGAACCATCTAAATGAGCTGTGCTCAACTCTAAGTACAGAAAGGACATGCCCTCAGATGACAGATTGAACAAAAAATTTGTTTTTCCTACTGATCTTAGAGTAGATCTGTGGTTTGGTTTTTTTTGAAATTCAGTTGGTCCATCAGTGCACAGAAGAGTGCATAGCTTTTGATATTGTTGGAATAACTTATGTTTAGGTTAAAAGCAGAGCTATGTTCTTTTTTATATGAAGGCTTTAGTTTCCACAAACTATCTGACAGGAACATGTGAGTCAAAATCCATACTATTTCTGTCCTTTTACTTACTGTGCTTTTGATGTACAGCATCTGGATAAAAAGGGATTCTGATTCTTTTTGCTATATTTTTGTGTTGAGGGCAAGCTCATGTGATAAATAGAAAGATTTTTGGAACAATTTCAGGAAAGCAGGCTTTGGCTCTTTCAAAGAGTCCCATGGGACAAAGCCTTCAAGAGAAGGGGGCCCAAGAAAGCTGGTTAGTATTCCAGGATCGCATCCTCCAAGTTCAAAAGCAGCCCATCCCAATGAACAGGAAGTCAGGCAAAAATGACAAGAAACCTGCATAGATGAACAAGGAGCTCCTAGCAGTACTCAAACACAGACAGGAAGCATACAGAGAGTGGATACAAGGAACAGTAAACTGGGAGAAATACAGAAACATTGTCTGAGAATCCAGGGATGAAGTTAGGAAAGCTAAAGCCCAAATGGTATTGAATCTGTACAGGGACATAAATGATAACAAGAAGGACTTTTAAAGTATATCAGAGACAAAAGGAAGACTAGAGAAAATGTGAGCAGGGAACCTGGTTAAACAGGACATGGAAAAGGCTGAGGTCTTGAATGGCTTCTTTGCCTCAGACTTTGTTAGTGTGCCCAGC
>NW_010160308.1:0-36874 GCF_000695765.1 Mesitornis unicolor | reverse complement strand
AATGCCAGTTCCCAGAGACCAGGGGGAAGGGTTGGAGCAAGGAAGATGTAGCCTTGTTAGGAGAGGATCTGGTCAGTGAATACGTAAACAAACTGGACAGGAATAAGTCCATGGTCTCTGATGGGATGCACCCATGAGTGCTGAAAGGAGATGGCAGATGTCATTGCAAGGCCACTCTCAATAATCTTTGGTCAATCATGGCCATTGGGTGAAGTGTCATAAAAGTGGAGGAAAGCGGATGTGACTCCTGTCTTCAGGACAGGAAAGGAGGAGGACCCGGGGAACTATGGGCTGGTCAGCCTCACCTCCATCCCTGAGAAGGTGATGGAACGGGTAATCCATAACTAAATTTCCAGGCACATTGAGAACAAGAAAGTCATGAGGAGTAGTCAGCATGGCTTCACCAAGGGCAAGTCTTGCTTGACCAACTTGATAACCTTCTATGATGAAGTGACTGTCCTGGTAGACAAGGGAAGAGCAGTGGATGTTGTCTACCTGGACTTCAGTAGGGCCTTTGACACTGTCTCCCATATGGTTCTTACAGAGAAGCTGTTGATGTAAAGGCTGGATGAGGAGACAGTGAGGTGGTTTGAAAGCTGGCTGAATGGTCAGCCCTAGAGGGTGGTGATCCATGGTGCAAGGTCTAGTTGAAGTCCAGTGACTAATGGTATATCCCAGAGGTCAATACGGGGTCCATCCTGTTTAAAATCTTCATTAATGACCTGCTTGACAGGTTAAAGTGTACCCTCAGCAAGTTTGCTGATGAGATAGAACAGGGAGGAATGGCTGATATGCCAGTGGCTCATGCTGCAATGCAGAGGAACCTCAACAGCCTGGAGAAATGAGTGGCCTGCCAAGGAACTTCACGGAGTTCAACAAGGGAAAGTGCAAAGTCTGCACCTGGAGAGGAACAATCCCATCCACTTATATATATGCTAGGGGCCACTCATCTGGAAAGCAGCTGGGCAGAAAAGGTCCTGGTGGACACAGAGTTGAACATGACCCAACAATGTGCTCTTGCAGCAAAGAACAAGTGCTTTTCTTGCACTGGGCAAAGTATTGCTGGCACATTTAGGCAGGCGATACTCTCCCTCTCCTCAGCACTGGTGAGGCCACACCTGGTGTACTGTATCCAGTTCTGGGGCTCCTCATTACAGGAGAGACAAGAACATATTGGAGAGTGCCCAGTGAAGGGTCATGAAGATGCTGAAGAGACTGGAGTATCTCTCTTATGAAGAAAGGCTGAGAGAGCTGAGACTGTTAAGCCTACAGAAGAGAAGGCTGATTGAGAATCTCATTAATGTATATAAATACCTGAAGGGAGGGTGCAAGCCAAGCTCTTATCAGTGGTGCCCAGTGACAAGACCAGAGGCAGTGGGCAGAAACTGTAACTCAGGAGGTTCATTCTTGAGCATCAGGAAACACTTTTTTTCCTGTGATGGTGACTGATCACTGACATGGGTTGTTCGGACAGACTGTGGAGTTTTCACCTTTGGAGATACTCAAAAGCTGTCTGGACCTGGTCCCAGGCAACTGGCTGTAGGTGTCTCTGTTTGAGCACGGAGATAGGACCAGATGACCTCCAGAGGTCACTTCCAACCTCAGTCATTCTGTGAGTGTGTGACTTGAACAGTCTTCATAGTCAAAGAATCACAGAATGGTTTGGGTTGCTCAAAGCCCCATCCAGCCTGGCCTTGAACACTTCCAGGGATGGGGAATCCACAGTTTCTCTGGGCAACTTGTTCCAGTGCCTCACCACCAGCGTTGCCTGATGAAATGCTATCCTAACTTTTTTCTGTTCACTTTATACTTGCCTTAGTCTTTTACTCAACACAAGGGAGTTGGAGTTAGGATTGCTACTAGTGTTGTGACACAATAACCTTCTTCTAAGCAGAACTGAATTGTGTGTTCTCTTTAAAGCTGTTAGGGTGATCATGTCTAATACTAATGTACTTTTTTTTTTTTGTCTTTCAGAATAATGGGTCACTTGCTTGGTGCCAGAATCATAAACAATGTTCAAAGGTATGGCCTTTTTTTCCTCTCTCATTTAAGTTACCTAGTTGCCTTCAATCTTTTTCCTGTAGATTAGGTGCTTTTCATTTTAGCCTGTTTTCAGAAGCATCTGTTTATATTTTGTGTTGAAACCTCAACCTATAAAAACATGTCAAAAATTAAAACTGAGTGATTTACTCTTTTAGGACAAAGGAATCATGTTTGAGGATACATATCAAGCTTAGTTAAAACAACAGAATTCTGTGGTTGTCGGCAAACTTTACACTGCCTAAAATCTGCTGTATCATTTTTGTTCTTTCAATAATTTTGGTTGTAAGAGAGTAAAACTGTCAATCACTTTAAAATCTTCCTCCAACAGCATCGAGGTATGTCAGCATTCAACATTTCATTCAATTTGGGTATTTAATTTTTAGCCTGACACTAAGTTTCTTTGAAAAAAAATCTTGATAGAAATCCCAGTGGTTCTACTGTTATCTTGTCCTATCCTAGCACTTTAACATTGAAAGCCTAGAGGATAGGTGAGCTAATTGTCAACTGAGTCTCCCGTGCAAGAGTCTTTCTATGGTACCTGAATAGAAGCAACAATGATTTGGGAGCTTTGGTGACTCAAGGTGGAATACACACTCTGGTGCTGGCTGTTCGTTAGCATTGTGGAAATTCATTGGAAATATACCTGAAAATGCTGAAGGTGGTATTTTTGTCTAAACTTTCTGAAAATGTATTTCTACAGTAACTTAGACTTTTTAACTTCAATATTTATTATTTAATCTGTGAAGGTTGTACTGCAAATGGGATTAAATCCAAGCATCATTGTTCTGTATTGTTTTCAGAATGTAATCTATGCAAATGCTGGTGCTAACCCTTGATTTTAATAGATGACAATTGCTTCTCTACATTTAAAGAATGAGAATACTGGTTTACTGATCTGGCTTCTGTTGAAATGAATGGGTTTGGAAATGGACCAGTTAGTTATTGACTGTTCCATCACAGGAAAATAAAACAAAGTTGATCACTTCAGTCAGTATTAAATACAGGCATAACAACATCAGTGTAAGAGGAGAATGGAACATTTCCTATTAGCTGTGCCACATTGCTATGGGTTACACTGCTATGAAATCTCATAATTCTTAAAAAACCCCAGGCAAACATAGGTGCAGAGAATGTGGCTCATCGTAACTGAAGTGCCTTTTAAGGAAAGAGGGGAGGTCTTGTACCACAGTGATACTGATTTATTTTTCTTTTTTATTCAGTTATGAAGGTTACCATGATGTGTATTCTGAAAGATTTTCCAGTGGTTTGTGTCTGCCTAACAAAGAAGGAATTCTAGAAGAAAAGTTGTCCAGCTTTTAAATCAGGGCAGAGGTTATAGGAACATCTCTTTGAGTCACTCTCAAATTCATAGAATCCACATTAGTTGTATATAATGTATTATGAATTTAAGGTTTAGCTTAAGATTGTATTAGTCTCTTTAATTAAGTGTAAGAATGCTACAAAGTAATATTATAATATAAAAGGCAGCAACAGTTTAAGTTTTAAACTACTCAACATATACTTCACAGTCATGTTACATTATGTTTTCATTCTTTCTTAGGAAGGTAATACATTTTTCATAAGAAAGCAGCTTTGCCATATTGGGAAAAAGAAATAATATAAATTTGGTCAAATTGTTAGTGGAGCTGAATGTTAGCAGAATGTTCTCCTTTCAGGCAAGCTTTGGTGTTCTGTGTTTTGCAATGCAAAGTTAAACAATTGTGTTACCTAACTGAAACTTTCAAAGCAATAGAAAGGATTGAATTAACTTTGTAAGAATACAAATTCTTTCACTGCTTCTCAGCACCTCAGTGGAGGAGTTCTATATGAGTATGATTCTGCTAAATATCTCAGATGACATTTTCTCTAAAGGATTTTCCCAGTGTCTACCTTTATTTTGTTGTGACGTTTAGTGTCACAGCTTTTTGAGGTGATTTGTGGTAAAGTGCAAATGACAGCAAACATTCAGCTACTTTGTTAGCAGGGGGGACTTTGAAACACAGAAGCACCTTTTGTTTGCACAACTATTTGCATTTGATACACAGTGGAGAAATTTTATTTGGCAGTTGCATCAATGTATCAGAGAGCAGCTGATACAGCAATAAAAGATAATATAATTAGTAACTTTTCTGTTATTTTACTCTTACATAGAACAATTTATAAGATGGAAAAGGGATAGTGTAGTCCATCTTCTTACTTGCAACATAACCGATCCCTATTTTATTTTAGAGGTGGTTTTTTTCATTCCAAGGACAGACAGTAGCTTGCAAAAGTACAAGTCCTGGATAGAAAGTGGAGATGAAAATCTAATCATAAAGCATTCAGTAAAAGGCTTTTGCACGTGTTGTTTTCTTCTCATTGCAGACACATTCGATGTCTGTTTTGGCTTCAGTTTGAATAGACCTGAGCTGGCAAAAAGCTGTCTCTGTTCATTGTTCTCTGAGAGCAAGATCAGTCTGGCATAAAATTCTGTGGAAATTTGTGACCACAGTTTTGTACATACAATAAGCCGGAAGAATATCTTAATATTAGCATACAATGAAAATGATTTTTTTCCTCATGGAAGTCTGCAGTCTTTGTATTTAAGAATACTTCTGTAGTTGAAGATAATTCTTGATAAGATACTGTTCAAGTTTATTTGGTTAGTGAAGTACCTCTAAAGTTAATTCCAGCTATTATAGCATTGCCCTCTAATACAAGTGCAGACTACAACTTTTTGTTGAAGATTAATACCTTTGAGAACTACCAATTTTTCAAAGAGGTGCTGAACTAATGAACTAAAATGGTTTTAGCTCTCACAGGAACAGTTGTAGACAACTACCTACATCCCAAATGGCTATTTATTTTTTGTTATTTTAATGGAGCAAGTCACAAAAGCATGACTGCAAGAAGCAAAATATGCACCAATGATTTTATATGTAATTTAATTTATTAAGATCTCTTCAGAGGTCTGTTTTACAAGCTAAAACACAAGAGAGCTCTTGAATGCTTGCCCTGTTTTGACATGAGGTGGGTAATTTCAATATGTTAAAAATAGTCTGTTATTATTAGGACAATTACAGGATCATTAAATAATTTGCTATTTTTGCAGTAGATATATATCCACTGCCATCATGCACTCCTGATTGTCTGCTTGTACAGAATGTAAGCAGACTGAGGGCTTTCTTGGGATCCTGTCGATTGCACAGTTGGCTTCCACTGCTTATATGAGGTAAAATTGGCACTGTAGTCAATGAAGTTTGTTGTGAACTTCTTTGGAAATAGACAAAAAAAGTTTTGTAATCTAACTTCATCCATAGTTCTACTGCTTTGTTTATGCCCTTTATATTATTTTATAGTATTCTTTCTCATTTCTTATGTTTTGCTCTTTTCCACTGTGTTCATTCTTTTCACTACTGCTTTATGATGGTGGGTATTTGGTTTTTTTTTGTTTTTCCTTTTTTTTTAATCTTGTGGAAAACTAAGAATTCTTATTAGAAATTGAATGGAAATTTTTTTTCTTGTACCCTTCTAATTGCAGTAGATATCTGGTATGTTTTGATTACGATTAAATTTAATTTACAATTCCTAATAAAACATACTTTGGCATTGAAGTTTATTTTAAGGTGTCATGGTTTAGCCCTGTAAGCAGCTAAACACCACACAGCTACTTGCTGGCTTCCTCTTTGGTGCTGTTGGTTAGAATTAAAATAATGCATGAATTAACTATTGTACACACAAGCTAATGTATTTTTATGTGACAGCATCTCTAAGTTGTTTATACATTGATAAAATCACTGAATATTAATCCAATAGGTATTTGGTGCTGAAATAGGTTCTTTTAATCTTTGATATAATAAGTATGAAGCTGAGTCTTGAAAACTTGGTGCATTTTTCTTCGGAAATCAGAGGAATAGAATAGAATCATAGAATTATGGAATCAAATGGAAAGAGGAAAAAGGTTTGAAAAGACCTCTAAGATAGTAGAGTCCAACTCTTAACCTAGCATTGCCAACTGCACCACTAAACCTTGTCCCTAAGTGCCACATCTACACATATTTTAAAGACCTCCAGGTATAGTGACTCTACCACTTACCTCAGGTCACCCCTCAGACTACTTTTCTCCAAACTAGACAAGCCCAAAGTCCTCATAAGACATTCCTTCCAGTCCTTTCACCAATTTTGTAGTCTTCTTCTGGATGCATTCAAGGACCTGAGCATCCTTCAGAAATTGTGGGGCCTAGAACTCTGCACAGTACTCCAGGTGAGGCCACACCAATGCCAAATACAGTGGGATAATAATCTCTTTTGGCCAGCTGTTTATGCTGTGTTTACTACACTCCAGGATGCTGTTTACGCTGTTTATACTTGTGTCCAGCATTACTCACTAATACCATATAGTATCATAGTTCTGGGAGCTAACCAATGCTTCCAGTTCATCATGTTTGCTTATACTGTGTGTGTTGATGTATAAGCATTTCAGATACGCTCCTGAGGCCTCCATGCTCTCAGCGTAAATGTTCCCACTAGCATTGCCACCCTCATTAGGATTGATACTACATAGTGTAGAAGTTACTTTATGTCCTGAGGTTCCATTTAGGTTTGATCTAGATAATGAAAGTTAAAATCTAGCTCTTTTACTTTACCAGTAGATTACTGACAGTCTGTCAGACTTGCTGAGTACAGGGAAGGTGGGCTTATGAACAACAGCATGAGAAAGTGGAGCTGCAAAGTGGAGAGACTGAGTAAAAACAAAATGGGCTGGGTGGGACTGGGCTCAGTATTTCTTGACACACAATCATTGGACCATCACCTGCTCTGAGTCATCTCTATTCATTCCTGGACACCACATGGGTCAAAAGCTTGTCTGGGGAGAGAACCAGACAAGTAGACACTCCCTTCTTTTCTTCCATATACATGACTACATAAAACCTCAGCTCCTGTTGCCAACAGCTGGCCCGGCAGAGAAATTCAAAATAGAAGCTCTGCAGAGTGTATTGTCTGACTGGGAGAAGACTGTTAAAACTGGAATCTGATAGATCCAGTATACTTTTGCAAGTTGACCTTAAGTGTTGCACTGTAGCAAAGTGTTTGGCTTTCATATTGCAGTTAAGAATATTTTCATGCCTATCATCTGTAGGCTGTCTTCAAAAAAATAATAGCATTTTTACATGCATTAGATGTGTAGGGTTGCAAATAAAATGTACTTTGGGCTTATTCCTCCTTTTCCCCTTTGATTAGTAATATTTTCAATAATAAGTCATACTCTGAATTACTTAAGTAATTATTTTAAAGCAGTATGAGGTACAGGTTATATACATGAAGAAGTTTTGTCTGTAGTGTATTGATCTCATCTAGTTTATAATAATTTAATCTGTTATTTCAGTTTAAAGAACTCAATTTGTTTCCAACACAGGTAGTAAGTCAGCTTTGATACACATTTGTAACCCTTATCTATACTGGAAAGGTTCCCTCTAAATGACAACAGGTATAAAAAACCAAAAGGATCTTGTTTGTTTGTTTGTTTGTTTTTAGTGTAATGTCAGCTGCTAGGAAGGGAAAGATGGGATAGGTCAGTATTTAAAGTCCCGTTGGTTGAATATACAGTGTCTAAACCAGAATGTCTAGTACTTTTTTGAGAAATATTTGTGACACTGTATGTTAGAGATTTGTTTATAATTTGTTAAAGTGATACATCTCAGAACATTTTTCTGTTTTCTTTCTAAGAGGTATTTTATAAATAAACGTCACATAAAGAAATTTGTGTGGATTTTAACTCTTTCTGCAAGTATAACTCTCATTGACATTAATGAGGAATTCTGAGTAGAGAGATGTGTATTCAGTGTTGAGAGATGAATTTTGCCCAGATATGGTTGTCATTAGATTTGTGTTTTCCAGAGCTGATCTTACACATCTTTACTTGCACTTCCCAGTGTTCATGAGGGTAGAAAGTTGTATTCTTGGTTTTATTCTGTGTACAGATGTTGTTATCTAGCATTTTTGTTATATTGCTTCTTAAAATGAAATACAGTTTACATAGAGGGTTCAGGAGAAAACCAGAAAGTATCAACCCATTTTCACAACTGTATTTTTTTCTTATGCATATTAACCCACTGACTATATACATATATTGGCTGCACACAGGTCAAGGGTCTGTTTAACTCCTCTTGTTTACTTTGACCTGTAACTTCCCATTTATGTAATCCAATTGAACTAAAGCATTACAGTAACCATTAAATTTGTTGATCAACCTCCCACTAACAGCTAGGTGGGGATCAAGGTACTGCCCAATGTGTGAAACAGTATCAGAGTCTGGCCCCATTAAATAGTCTAGAAGGATGACTCGAGTGCTTCAAGGATAAAAATGTCTCACTGGAAGTTTGCTCTTTTTGTACAATGGCAATAAACTGGTTTATGTTGGGATTTGAATTCCCCGAGTGACTTCACCTTTGCTGTTGGATTTAACTTTCAAATCTTTACATAAGTCTTGTTTAAAACTTTGCCTCTCCTTAACTTATCCTCTAAAAATATTTATGTGGTATTTTGCCTCTTTCTCTCCACTAGTATCACTAGTCTGTATGCCTAGTTACCTATTTCTTACAAATCCGTCAAAGAATCAGTGAATTGTTTAGGTTGGAGGGAACCTCTTGAGATCTTCCAGTGCAACAACCCTACTCAATCAGGGTCAGCTAGAGCAAGTTGTCCAGAGCCACGTCCAGTTGAGTTTTGAGTATCTCCATGTGTGAAGACCATAACCTCTCTGAGCAACCTGTTCTAGTATTTGACCACTTGTGCAGTAAAAAAGTTCCTGCATTTCCTGTTTTTTACATTGTGTCCGTTGCTTCTTGTCTGATCTGTGGGCATGACTGAGAAGATCTTGGCTCCCTCTTCTTCATATTTTCCCATCAGGTATGATAAACACGGGTAAGATCCCCCTGAAACTTTTTCTTTCCAGGGTGAACAGTTGAAGCTCTCTGAGCTTCTCCATTTATAACAGATGTCCCAGTCCCTTAATCATATTTATGGCCCTATGTTTTCTTCTTCTTTGCTTATGCTTTCTAAGCCCAAAATGACTCCTGCCTACTGTCATTCACAAAGCTCCTGTCCTTTCCTTAAAATATCACTGCCTTCTGTTGTCTTATTAACAGCAAGTCTTGCAAAACTGGATGTAGACACAGAGCATTTGCAGTTCCCACTCCATTTTGCCAGTTTGGTTTTACAGCATGAGCTCCACAGTGCAGAGGTCGTTCTTCTCAAGTACTTGGAAGTGCTGAGCACGTAACAGGTGCTTCCCTATAAAAACAACAATAGGAGTCGAATGCTGGTGAGAGTAACATGAAATGACAAAGTGCCCTACATTGGTGCTGGTTTAGTGAAAAATGTATTTTAGCCCTAAGGAGGGGCAAAATGACTGGGAAAGGCATTTCAAGAGAGTTTGTGAGGTTGAGATATATTTTTTTTTTTTTTACAACGCCTTACAAAGTTTTCATTTTGTAAGCAACTGAAAGTCAAAAGACCAGCAGGCATAATTTAGAGTTGCATGTGCAGTGGCATTTACAAGGACTGGAGATAAATGGGGATCATCATAATGCACTGTGAATTGCAATACAACTTTCTTGTTCCTGGCAGCCAAGGCAAGTGGTCCCTGATTGACTGATTCTGCAGAAAGGCTGAAAGGCTATTTTTTAAGTTTTCAGAGCTGAGAGGAAAATGTGAAAATAAAGATAAATAAGTTTACAAATGCTGCAGCCAAATAAACATACTGTTTCAAAAAGACAATGCTGATTTCTTTTTTGAATAAGACACACTCTTGAATGCAGTCTGTGAGCAATTGTTTCAGGCTTCCAGCTGAGCTCTTTCCAAAGATAATGCAGGTGGAAAGATGAGTTAATGGTTTAAACAATTAGAGATTTGATGCACTCTTCCATCTGTCAAAGCCCAGTGAAATGAAAGCTCACAGTTTTAATTTGTGCCTCCAGCATCTAACTCAGTCTGAAATGGTGTCAGTGATTTGCCCTGCCCACAGTACTGTCATTCTTATGGTAAGCATTCTGTGCACACATGCTGGGAGACTTTTATCAAACATATTAGTGTGCATTTGAGAGATCATTAGCCTGAAGTAGCTGGAACATTCCATGTTTCTTAGCCTGGAAACCCACATCTCTGCTGGAAAGTGTGTTGAGCCACTGTTATTTACACAAGAAAGCTACAGCAGGATAGGGATAGCTTTGCAAAATTTAAGGGGAATAGTGGTTCTTGGTATTGTCAATCTGTCGTGGTTTAAGTACCACTCATGAGAGAGTGAGATAACGGATGTTCTGATTTTTGGCTAAAAGAAAGAATAAATAAAAATTTCTTTCTTGATCTGCTAGACAGAGTGTTTTTCTTTCATCTAGTACAAGGTAAGGTAAAACCGTTTAATAGAACAGAGTTCATAAGAATTGGTCAAATTATTAATGTGCTAAATAAATAAAATAATTCTGAGCACATAAGAAATAAGAAGGCAGGTGTAAAACTTATTGCTTGCATTCTTGTGGATGATGTGATTTTTTTTTTTTAAATTATATTCATCTGTAAAAATATAGGGCTGAGAGAACCATAGTGGTTAGATGATTAAAGCTGAACTAGCTAAGATGTAGGTTGAATGAAGTTTCTGGATATTTGTTTTTGGGGAAATAGAAGGAAGAGCTTTGTGATTCAGTGTTTATGTTTATACAGAAGCATTAGTGTAGAAATGTTCTATGATGACAGGAATCCCTTTGTTCTCTAAGGGCCTTGAGAACAGACAAATAAACAGAGTTAAAATACAAACAATGTTTACAGTACTTTGTAATCCTCTGATATATCCCTCTATATTTGTAAATACCAAGTTTTATTTGTTGTGTATCAAATGACCAGTTGTATTAAAACATGGGATACTGAAATAAGTGGAAATTAAGAAAGTCCATATTCTTCACAGTTGCCATGTTGGATCACATCAGTCATCCTTCCACTCTAATACTGTGTTACCAGCTAGATTCTCCATATATAATTAAACCAGCAACTGTGGAATAACCTGCTGCTAGAAAAAACTTACTTAAGCCCTATTACTTATTTTTGTGTGCTACTATAAAACATAAAGGTTATGTCCTTTCCCAGACACTAGTTTTGGTTTCTCAGCTCTTAGTGTTTATTTGTTTGTTCAACTTAAATGTTTTTTGTGTTGAAGAACAGACCTTAGGGCTTGATGGAAGTTGTTTTGCTTGGCCTTCACTCTGAATAGTCCTGCTAATAACTTTCTGTTTCGAGGAAAAATTATTAGAATCAAGTTATTTTCATTTTTCATAAAAACATAGAATAGGTTGGGTTGGAAGGGACATTTAAAGGTCATCTAGTCCAACTGTCCTGCAATGAGGAGGGACATCTTCAATTAGATCAGGTTGCTCAGAGCCCTGTCCAACTTGACCTTGTATGTTTCCAGGGGCATCTACCACCTTTCTGGGCAACCTATTCCAGTGTTTCACTATCTTCATTACAAACATTTGTTCCTTATATCCAGTCTGAGTCTACCCTTTTAGTTAAAAACCATTAGCCCTTGTTCTGTCACAACAGACCCTGCTAAAAAGCCTGTCCCCATCTTATAACCCCTCTTTAAATACTGAAAGGCTGCAATAAGGTCTTCTTGAAGCCTTCTCTTATCCAGGCTGAACAACCCCAATTCTGTCAGCCTTTCCTCATAGAAAAGGTGTTCCATCCTTCTGATCATTTTTGTGGCCAATTTGTGTGATAATTTTTCTTCTGCTAAAAGATTATCACCACTGCTGGAGCCCTTACGATGACTAGGGAGAAAAGGATCATACTGTCCCTGTCAGGGTTGTCCTGTGCTCCAGGTTTTCTTTGATGCAGAATTCTCGTGTGTTTCTCATTGATCTCCATCGTGGGTTTATAGAAAAGATTACTCTTTTTGAGCTTGCTTTTCTGTCCAGTTTTGTCCGGTCCACTTGCTAAGGGAGGTAAGGAAGTCTGATAACTGTGCTGTTTGAAATTTGAACTACTGAATGCTGAGCAAACTGAGCCAATGCTGAGCATAACCAGACAAAGATTAAGTAGCCTTCTTTTGCAGAGAAAGTACACAAAATTGTCATTAATGACTGAATCGTGCCAACACTGGCTTTAAGGATAATAGCATAGTAGTCTCAACTCTGGTCTCAAAAATGCAAATGCTGGCTTTAGACCTTAAATCTGCATACTCTGTGCTATATACAGACATACATTACAGCTAAAGCGAGAAATCTGTGCAGGGGCGTGCGCGCACACACACACATACCCGACAGATATTTATTGAAGCTGGCATGCTGAAGCACTAAATGCTTCTTTAACTTAGCTTTATCTGCTTCAGTGAACACTGTTCAGAGTCCAGGGATATTCAGACTGCAGAACCCTTTATTTAGAGGTATTTGAGCACAAAAATAATCCCTTCCTAGAAACTTTGAAATAGCAATGGAGCTATGCAGCCTAATCAACTGTAAATTTTTGTCATCAAGAAAGCAGTTGATTAAGTAACATCTAGCAGAAGGCAGATCATCAATGGAGCAACACTGATCAGACAGTAAAGACAGGCAGTACTACTAAGACTAAAGAAATTTGGCAGCAAATCTGTTTGAAAGCTAGCAACAGATTTATTCTTTTAAATCTTTAGAGTTTTCCCAGGTTGCTTACCACTCCATTTACTCAAGTCTTGTAAATATTTTTTTTCTTATCTTTCAATAACTTTGCATTCTATATGCAGAGAGAAAAAATATAACATGGAACGGTATTTGAGATTTTGATTTCCCAAATACAATCTTAGTTCCCTAAGCTCAGCTCCATGAATTACTATTTGGGAATTTTAATAGCTCACATAAGTCAGAGAATCTGTACAAAATTTATAACTTTGCAGTTGAGATCAGAATCTTAATTTTACCTCATTACATTTCATTAACCTAATTAATTCTTGATGCAAAACAGGCTGTAATACCTGTTTAAATGTATGGTCCTTTTCTCCTCTTGTGGAAGACAACTGCAGAGTTACATCAAATATAGCTCTGGTTAAGTGACAAAGACGAAATGGACTTGTGTTGACCTCTAATGTAGTAATGAAATATATTCAAGCCACTGTAAAGGGACAGAGCCTGAAAGCTATGCATGTTTGTATCTTACCCTTGACTTTATAAGGAGTTTTGCTTGACTAGACCCAAGGCATTATTCAAAACCTGCTGAAGTAAGGAATACTGAATTTAAACAAGCTTTACATCCATCCATAAGGCAAGATTTTGCTTTTTCAGGTGACCTGCCTTGGAGTGTCTCCATTGCCATAATACTGAAGGAGGTATAAAAATGTTCTTATGTAGATGAAGATACCTTGCTGAGAGGAAGACAACTGTCTGAGACACACAAACAAGGATGTAACCACCCTTCTCCACATATTCGTTGGGTTGTAAGGAAAACATTAGGCTGAAAGTGGGGACTATGACTGTTTTCCACTTTTGAGTGCCTGCAAAGAGTTGGGAAGCTGTCTGAGCACAGAAGCATGGTCTGTCCTGAAACAGAAATTTTGTTTAATACAACTGTGATATTTAATCAGTCATTAAAGACTTAATTGCCTTTTAACACTGTCTATATATTAGAATAACTCTCTATGCACAACAGAGAAAAATGTTTCTGAGAGGGTGCAGTGTTAGAGCTGTGTTTGTGCTGTAGATTTTAAGCAGATCTCCCCCTTGGGTTTCATTGGAAAGTTCTGCTTAAAGTCAGTTTATGGTATAGTCTCAGATTAAGAGGTCAGAAAGGTAACTGGTTTTGACAGTTCTTCCATAGCAAACACACCTACTATACAGATTTTAGTCAAATCAACTGTTTTCAACTATTTCAATGACCTGAAGAGTTTAAACACAGAGGCAGCGTAGATACAAATCCTCAAAACTGAGGTAGTGACAGGAAAGCACTCAGGCCTGTTTTCCAATACGATAACCTTCCTGAAGTCACTTATGTATTTGCAACTGAGTTTAAATACTACTTCCTACAGTTTATTTTAAAATTGGTTTGCATTGTCATTTTATGAACAATTACAAGGGTTGTAAATTGAAGGGGAAAATCATGGCCATATTTCCTGAATGTTGACATACGAATTTAATGTGTATGGGAAATGTGAAGAGATATTTTGGGTTCATGCTTAACCTAAGGAATTCCCTATGCGGGAATACCAGCAGGATTCACTACACTGAAATGAAAGAAGGCAGTGGACAGTTATTCAGTAGTGAACTATTTTGATGCTGGTGCATGTATGCATAAAAAGGATTTCCTTTTTCATGAAGATGTTTTCAGCTTATGCATTTAGGAATTAAAGGATTGCCATAATTAATTCTGGAAGGGGATTTTTCCCTTGGAGTGTGAACCAGGAGTCTGAATTATGAACAAGAATTTTTATCCCAGAATATCTAATGTTGTGTTTGCTTTAAAACCTGTGAATTCCAACAAATGTCAGAGTTTACAACCTCTGACTTTGGATAAAGAAAACAGGTGCCTGTGTTTTTCCTTTCTCACAGAGGTGATATTGTTATATCTAAAATATATTAAATCTCAATATCCACCATAAATCAGAACATGAGCGGGAAAAGAAAACTCAGTTAGAGCACTTGGGATTTGAACTGCGCCCTCTGAAGACACTAGGAATTTTCTGGAATTAGGAATGGAAAATCAATTTTTAAAGCAGTTTCATATTAGGAATGAAATATCGCCAATTTTATGGTTTATGTAAAAAATTTAGCTATATTGTTGCTAACTGAATTTTGAGCTTCCTTGGGAGGGAAATAGACTTATTTTAGTTTTATGTAAAAATGAACGTGCTGTTAGCCCTAGGAAACAACAGAGATATTGGTTAAACAGTAGTTGCCACTTTATAATTATTTTCAACTTCTGTCTACTTGAATTGGGCTTCAGCATCACATGGACTCTGATGTGTTGGTCATCATAATGTCTGGAATTCTTTCAGTTTGGCCTGAGAATATGATACATAGCCTCGAATGTGTCCCTGGTCTGGTTCATGCAGCTGTTGTTAGAAGGAGAACTAACCATGCTTGCTTCTGGGTGGCAGGAGCGCTCATGGGAGGTATGATCAGACCTAGGAGGCAGAGATCAGTCTGGCTACAGTTAATTTTTGTTTGTATCTGGACCATATTGGTGAGTGGTATCTGAGGGTATCATTATTTACTCACGGGGTGGCAGGTATAAAGCTCCTAAAGGGCTATGAGCACAGGAGGGAACTGGAGTTTTTGGGGTGAGTTTTTTGGAAGGTTAGGAGTTATAGCTATAAAGAAGCATTGAGACAATGACAGCTGATGAGTAACTATTTAAATCAATGAAATCATTAGTTAACCTGTCTTTGCCACCTTGGAAGATCATTGGTTCAGCAAATATGTTTTAAAGAATTGCTGGTGTCTCAGAGAAAACCTTCAACATCTTTCTACTGAAGATCTGTTCTGCTCATATATTATTTAGGGTTCTATTTTCCTACTGTTATTTATCTTTGAAGGTATCTGCATGACAGAAGTATTGTGTTTCTTCAGAGTTCAGCTGTTCCTGCTGCACAGTTTCCTCATCCAAAGTCATCTTTCACTTTCGTCATCATACACAACTCTTACAATAATTGTGACCTATGTTTTTGGGTAAGGTTATGATACAGAAAATAATCACCTTTTAATCGCTCGTTTTCTTCAAAAGATGAATTAAATCTTTTGGTTTCATAACTGAATATTTTAAAATTAATCTGTAGTTATATAATACATTTGAATAACAAATTAGTGTTTTAAAAAAAGAAGACATTTGGTTGGTAGCTTTCTTGCCTTTTCTTTATTTTTCTTTTAAATTTCTACCTCTAATATTAAATAAACTGAAACCAGGAGAACTAAAATAATGTAGCTTTATTATGTGGAAATAAATTTTTTGTTAAAGGATAATAGGGGTGCATAAAATCAAAATATGTATTTCATTCAAAGTAATATCTGGCTGTAGGGGAAATCATCTGATTTTCATGTTTCTTAGGTTTAAAAAGGGTTGAAAGTATTGCAGAAAGAAGAATTTAGTTCCTTAAATGGCAAGTAAGTAGGTCATCATCATCTTCAGGGAAAGGCTTATTTGTCCTCATTATTCCACATTATTCCTGGGTCCAACGTTATGCAAATGTATTTTATTATACACTTGAAAGTAGATATTGTAAGGAAGTGGGTGTAGCTATATGCAGTTCCTTAAAGATGCCTTTTTAGTTTTTTATCCAGACAGCATCAACAGCAAAACAGATTTGCAAGCACAATTCATAAACATGGATATTTTTAATCACTAATACAGGAAGACTGAATTAATTAGAAATTCAGCTCTTCTTCCTTTTTACTGCTTCAGTGGTAGAAAGATTGTCAGATGTAATACTGATTTAAAAGTTTGTGAAGTGTATGTTGCACTTAATGGCTATTTAAACTTCTGCTTTTGACAGATCACATCAAAACGTTAAAGGCATTGGTAGTATTCTGTAGAAGAAATAGTAAGAGAACAGCGTGGTGGTGAAGGAGCAGTGAACAGGCAGCATAGTAATGTAGGCAGATCACATACCCACATCTTTGCTGAAAAATGACAGCGACTGTTCCTGCTCTGCCAGCAGGATCCTTCTAGCAGAGGCTTGTTGCACCTCTGCCGTCTGCCTACAAAATCTTCCCCTTGTTAGAAGATGAACTGTGGCTTTACTTCTCTAACTTACCTTTTATTAAAAAAATGAAGTTGTTCACCATGGAATTAAAAAAAAGAAAGAGGAGCTTATATTGGAGTTATTTGAAGGGTTTTTCCCCTGAGTTGTCACAATTTTCTGGGTAGATAAGTGCAATTCAAACAAATGCATGTGGCAAGTGCATTTTGTGTTTGTAGAGAAATTGACTTGAATGATCTGTTAGTACAGCAAGACATTTTAAGTGCATTACAGTTTAGTTTTTGCTTTTTTTCTGGGGAAAGGCTGAAATACCTCAATACAGTTGTAGTTTTTATTGTAGTTTTATCAAATAGTGAATTTAAGGAAAAGCCCAAGTATGTTTTATAATGCTGTCATGGAAAGCTAGTGCATTTTTTCTTTATTACTAACATTTGTTGGGTGATGACAGGTTATCAAACAGTACAGAGCTGTTTAACACCTTGGAGCTAGACAATAAAGAAACTTGTGACACTTGCTTAACAAGAAACACAGTGTGTTTTGGGATATCTGTCAGTGAGAAGATAGGCCTGTAAAGATGTCAGGCTTATTTTGACCTTTCCACCCCTTGTTTGTATTCTACTGTTTCAGCTTTGCAAATGACTCCACATTTGGTACTTGAATTGAAAGTAGACATCATGTAATCTGGAAAGGATTTGAATAGATTTCAGAAACATTTTATTGTGCAATGGGAAAACACCAGTTTTTGTAACGTCTACAGTTGCACTCAAAAAAAATATGATTACACTTTCTGTTCGTGGCTCCAGAATATAATTAAAGGAAGTAAAAATATTTTCTTATTTATATGAAGTATATATGTAGTTATTTTGTGGTGGTCTGTCAAAGTGTTAAATGTTGCATTAAATCCAAGTGCTACTGATGCATGGTACTGCATGCCTACAGTAATCTGAGCTCCTCTGTAATGATGTATGACATTCACTATGCATGCTCTGTGCTATATTTTATCCAGCGTTTGGGTAGCATGATATTCTGACCTTGTCTGATTGGTGATCTCATTTACTGTGAATGTTGCAAGAATGGTAAACAAAGCCTGGAAGAATTGTCAAGCTGCCAAGTTATATTGTTCTGTATCTTTTCAAGACAATGCCACAGAAATTTATCTGTCTTGACACCTTTGTCTCTTGTATTAAGAAAACCTTAACTAACTTCTCGGTAGTTCTATGGCCTACCATCTAAAAATGCCACATCTTATAAGAGAGCAGGTGGAAAGACTTTCAAGGAGAGGCCTCAGGGAGATGGAATACGTTAAGAAAAAATAACAGCAGCTAAATTGTCTAAGAGATTCAAAGACTGACAAGAGTGCATCATAAGAAGAGTGTATGAAACAACGCTTTTGTATTATAATTTATAAATAACTCTGAATTAAGCTAGTGTCTAAATATGTTGTACAAATATATTGAGTAGGAGAATGTATTTTTGCGTGAATCCCACTGTTATTTACAAATGTCAGTGACTACAGGAATTCTGAAATGGTTTAGTTTTATTGTGTTTTCCTTTCACCTTCTTCTCTCGCTCCCTCAATAAATCTATAACAGAATGTTCCACTCTGTTCAGACCATATGAGGGTTTTGCATCTACCCCCCTGTAGGCTCTCTGGGAAATTTGAACCTAAATCTGAATGTAATTTAATTTCAATTGAATATTGAGCTTGTTTTAATTGGATTATTTAAATTTTATGTGTGAAAGCTAAACATTGGGATGTCAAATCACATCTTGATAATATGGCTGTACTTTAATTGCTTAAACTAGCTTTTGTAACTACTTACGCTTTTAATGGGAAGTTGCTATCAGTAGGACACATCTTCAGAAAGGTATTTATGAACAATGAGAACTTCAAAAGTGAGGGAAGTGTATAACAAAGTGGCAGTCTGAATAGAAAGTGTGATTGTAGCATACTTTTACTGGAGTTTGGGTGCAAAGTCTCTAATTTATAACAAAGTTAATCGTCTTCTAGATGAACAGTTAAATACTGAGGACATCTCTTTTTTTGAGTCGTCTTATCCATCAGCCAATTGACAGAAGATAAGCTTCTGTACCCATCCCTCCCAGCACTTTCAAAGCGCAGTGGAGCTTATTATAAATGAATGACTCATACATAGGGTGGAACAAATGCACCATTGGTAGCCTACAGAGATAATAACACTGACCTCCGGTCATTTTACAAGAGAACTCTCTCTCTTGTAGATCGACTTCCCACTGCTTTAAACCCAACCTAAATAGACTATTCATGGGGAACTGGATTGACAGATTAGAGATTTATATGCACAAATATAGGCATTAGCAGCATGGTCTCTGCACTTCAGGACATGAGAGATAGTTTAAATAACTGACCACTAAAAGCAGAGGGACATTTTTCTGTAAAGAATTAGGCTTGTAAACTTCCGTCACACTTACTGAAATATGCAAGAGAGTCATAAAAGTCCAACCTTGCTGTCTGTGTCTATGCAAGACTTCCACTAATTTGAAATTGTTTGGAAATAAAGGTTGTGATAGCGCTGCCATTTCATAGGTGATGTTGGGGTAGGTGAAAAGAAAACAAAATTTTAGGTTCTAAGTCATCATGTGCTTAAAAATGCATTTTTAAAAATTCTTCTATTTCTTTCTTTTAATATATATGTACACATAAAATGAATAAGCAAGAATAATTTTGTAGGAGTACAAAGTTTAATATTTGTAAAATTATACTGATTTTAGGAGGATCTTGAGATACTAAATTTAAGCTTCAGAATATGAAAGTGATAATGTGCACTAGTTCATATGTTTACACCACAAGTATGCTCTAAGTGTGTCAAACATCTTCATCTTCCAAGTATAAGTATTTATGCTCATGTAATACAATTCGTCAGTAGAATTCATCCACCCAGTGTGTACTAGGAAGAAATGTAATTTGTGCCTTTCTGCAGAGAGAGATGTGTTCTTCTGCTTGATTTTAACAGAAGGTTACATTGAAAGGAATGATTCAAAGCAGATGACAAATTACTGAAAAGACGTTTTTATTGTATAATAGCATCCTCTCACAGAGGAAAGAAAAACAAAGAGCAAGAGAGAGCAGGGAAAGCAGAGAGAAGCTCCCCCCCTCAACATTCCCTAACACTAATTTGAGGAAAAACACATGAAGAGACAAGCTTCTGTGGTTTCCTTCATTTGCCATTCTTTAATTTCTTTCAAACGATGAAAATCTTAATAGGTTCTTTCCTTTTTCTTGGACCTTTTCATACAGAACATTACGACATGCAGTCAGATCTCTCAAAAATGGTTGCTTTTGAAGTAATTCTTCCAGTTATATTCTACCTGCAGAATATATTGCAAGTACATCAGTGATACTTGATTTATAGAGAGAGAAATAGTAAAAATGTGTTCGAAATTTATGTGATATAAAATTGTTAACACTGTGAATGGGAGTTTCAATCCAAATGTATACATACCAGCCTGGCCCTCTTAGTCAGCCTTTATTTGGGATATAAGAATTTTCAACTCGATCTTGTAATGTAAACTACTGTGGTACATTTTCAAAATGTTAATTATCTGAATCTGTTTTGATACCATAGTTGTCAACTTCTACTGAAAGCACTGGAACTATTCCTTGTTTTCTGCCTGTTTCTGTGTTCTGAACCTGCTCGTTTAACCCCTGAGAAAATAATTTTTATTGAATAGTAATACAGTGTGTATTTATCTATACATATTTGAAAACAGTTTTTACTCTCACTGAAGCAGGTGAGTTGATGTTGGCAATGACATTCAATTACCTGGCTCAGTGGGCTTTTTTTGAGACTTGGATCCAGAAATGTTTATTTGATCACACCTCTGACAGAACAAATCCAGCATAGCAATTTCCCGGGGTTTTCCTTTGTACCTAGGCAAAATTTCAGTGAAAGTCAAGTGAATGCAGTGATACAAAGTCTTCTTCCAGCACTAACTCACTTCAAGTTGAAGATTTTGTAACTGGGCTCCAATCTTGCAGTGATTTTCTATTTGAAAGTTGCAGGACACAGCTGCGAGAACACATACATTTATTCTTTGTGACTGGTTAATGATGGAGGTTTTTATTAAACCACCCTGGGAATGCCAGTTTTTATACAAAATTTGTATTTCAAGTCTAGTTGTCTTTTCCTGTATCTGGGCTTTTAAAAAAAACACCATAAAGTAGAAACTGGTGTCTGGGAAGATAGAACATTTTTATTTGTTATTTCTGCTGCATTATCTATATAAACCAGCATCTATTGCTGCAGAAATGCACAATTCCCAAATATGCTAATTTCTGTTGCTTAAAATCTGTTTTTAAAGTGCTATGTGCTTGGAGAGCCTTTTGATTCTTCAAATATGTGGATTAGGCTTAACCTTTGTAGTGACTTTTGCTAGCATTTACAAGGATGTGCCTTTGATTGTTAGAGGGAGTTGCTATGAATAGGCAGAAAAGAAGCACAATTGGCATCTTCTGCTTCCAGATGTCTTACGCATCATCTCACTTCATCTTTCAGCTTCCATCCTGAAATATCATTACCCTTACCTGCCTTCCCTTGGATCCAATAGTCTGTTCAGATAAGTAGAGGCATCATTCCCTCCATAAAGGAAGAATTTGGGAATAATTTTTGTTCATCGGCAGGCATCTCCAGGAAAGCAGGGATCTGTCATGCATAATGATTACTTGGGAAGACAAATGGCATCATTCCGAATTTCCCTCTTTTCCTTCTTCTTCCCCCAGCTTTATATGTTGAGCATGATGTCATATGTTATGGAATATCCCCTTGGTCAGTTGGAGTCAGCTGTCCCAGCTGTGTCCTCTCTCAACTCCTTGTGCACCCTTAGCCTGCTCACTGGTAGGGTGGAGTAAGAAGTAGAAAAGGCCTTGACTCTGTGTAAGCACTGCTCAGCGATAACTAAAACATCGCTGTATTATCAACACTGTTTTCAGCACAAACCCAAAGCATAGCCTCATACTAGCTATTATGGGGAAAATTAATTATATCCCAGCCAAAAACAGCACTAATATCTATCTACCTTTACTGTTGTCTCCGTTTAAGGCTCAGGGCAAGCCCAGGGAGCAGGATTTTCTCTCTATTGTCCCCTACCCTCCCAGGGGAGGATTTAAAAAAAAAAAAAAAAAGAAAAAGGGAAAAAGATGCTTTACACTGGAAGTTAAGATTGTAACAAGTTTAATGAAAAACAACAGCGGAAAGGAAAAGGGAATTAATAAGGGATAAAGGAAATTTAACTATATACAAAACCCAATCCCAGTAGTCCTGAGTGGAAGTGTCCAAGCAGTGCCTCGTGGCCTCTGTGACTGCTGTGACTCGTCACCAGGGACCACAGTGGTGCCGAGAGTGGATGGTGGTGGATGCTGCCGAGCACTTGGAGGTAGCTCCAGCTGTCCCAAGATGCGACAGGAAGCAGCCCAGGAAACCAGGAAGAACCCGTGAAAACCTAGGGCCTCTTCAGTTTTTTATAGACTGTGGCTGGAAAGGGGAGGGAACAGTACTGATCTCAGATCCCCCATGTTCCTATAGACACCACCTGTCCTTCCTGAAAGGCTGTTAACCCTTAAACCATAACAACTGTAAACTATATCTTACTGAAGGATTATGTCTGTCTAAAATACTGGGGTGATACTAAACTTTATGTCACTATTGATAAAATAGATTAACTATCCGTTAGTGACTAACAGGAAGTTAGTTAGGCTGAAATTACAAGAAAAAGAAATTACTAAATCCCTCATATTTCTTTAGTTGTCTTTTTATCTAGTAGCTAGTTCATGTCTGAAAGTACATCCTTAAATAGTGCCTGTACCCAAGTGTACCGACCATGAAGCATACCCACATCATTCACTTGGCTAACCCTTAAAATGCAGCAGTTATGTAGCTTGTTACGACAGTATCATTTAATTTATCTCTTGTGTTGTTTCTGTTCAGAAGGTTATGGTGAAACAGTTATTTTGTGTAGGCTGATCATGTTGGTAGTTATAGTTACCTTTATTCTTCATATTGTCATATAGTCATTTGTTGAATAATTTTTATTTACATGGGAAACTTACCATGCGACAAAATTATTTCTTACAGAGCTTTTATGCATATAGATCTATTGGATCCTGATGTAACCAGAACATGAGACTACTGCTGCAATATAAATGATACCAATATCTCTATATAGATACTGAAAAACCTACTTTAGTGAACTCTGCTTTGAGCAGAGGTGTTGGACTAAATGATCTCTAGAGGTCACTTCCAGCTTCAACCATTCTATGACATAGATATAGGTATCATCATGAAGTAATATACCAAGAAAAAAATAGACCTTTTGGTAGTTTGTAGTATTTTCTTTGGAGAATGCTTTTCTTACTCGCCAAACTAGGTGTTTTAAGATGCAAAATTGAAAAGGGGAGATATGAAACATGAAGCACAAAGGGAAGAGTTGGCAGATACTGTCTTCATTATCCGACATAAAATTGTCTGTTTCCTTTGAAATGCAGATTTTGTTTAAAAGAGGGGAAAGAAGAGAAGCAGCATTCAATTCACATTCAGGTTTATGTGATTTTTTTTTTTTAAAGGAGCAGATAAAATGCCTTGGAGGAAGAGTATGTGCTTATTTTAGGCTTGTACAAGCTATCTCTTGAGCTGCAAGAAAGTATTGCTTATTTCTTAGCAATCTTCGTTACTAAGGAGTATTGCAGATAGGACTGATTGTTATTTGGTCACTTTATAATTGCAGCTGACTTTGTTCACAGAGGCAACACTACCTGTACTTCTTAATTCACAATCATAACAGGAATTCAGAAAAAAATCACCCATAATTCTAAATTGAGTTGTGATATGACCATATTGTCATTAAATAGAGTTCTGCTGGTGTTTAATTTGAGACACTGGCTAAGCTGGCTAAATAGTTTCCTTGCTTTTTTTGGTTTGCACACACTCTTATTGCTGGTAGAAGTGGGAAACCAGCCTGCTGTAAGTCAGTGGATTTAGTCAATTGACTAAGTCAACCTCTTTTCTCCTTTCCTTTGGAGCCTGTAATTTACCTTCATCCTTTCTCACTGTAAGCATTCATTTAATGATCAATCAAAGTTCAGGTTAGTGTGTTGCTAACTAGGTGAATTCTCTAGGTAGAACAAAAAACATATTTCCTTCAAGTTGGACTGCAGATTCTAATCTGTGTACTACACTTTTATTGGTTCTTATAGTACCACTGAAGAGGTTGTTGTCTCCAGCTGTTTATCATTCTTCCCTCTCCACAGTGTCACTGTAATTACTGCTTCTCCTCTCTGCTACTCCAATGAGCACATCCTAACCTTCTTCAGTCAAAACAAGTTAAACTGGATAAATTGACAGTTTTTGCTAACCAGCCTCATTCTTACTGGAAAAAAGTCGCAGACCCAGCTGACTGAGGAAATCTCAAGAGTGCACTATTCTCTGGTGTGAAGGGAGCAGAACAGAAGACAGAGGTGGTATATGAGGATCGTCACAGCAAAATTTGAACATAGTACTTAGGGCCTGGGGGTATCTGTGCTCAGATAGTGATTTTAAATGGTGAATTGCTTATAGGTGACTGTAACTTGGGTAGGACCAAGATCATTTTGATTTAGCTGGAGTTGAGACATGCATGCTCTTACTGCTGGTATACTTTAAATAGTCTTGGCAAATTCTGTTCCCTTTTTCTTCAATAACTTCCACATCTGTAAGGTGGACTCGTATTTATCTCCTTTGGACTTTGTTGGAAATAGTTTTTCAGGGTAGGTAAAGTACATAGATACGACTAGGTCTGCTGTTGTACTGAAAAAGAATTCTATTCCATAAGTTTGGTATTACATACATAAGTTTATCCAAGAATTGAATTTTTTCATGAGAAGAAAGCTGTAATAGTGTTTGAAATGAAAATATTACTTTTCTCCTATAGCTGTCTTTGTAGAATGAAGTATTTCAGTTAATGTAGGTAATACTTGCTGTCCAATGTCTTTGCTAGGTGTCTGCAGCAACTCAAATCTAAATGTTATGGTTTTATGTAAATCAATGATGAAAGATGGGGAAGAAAATATGTGAGTACATGACACATTAACAGAATAGCAACCAAAAGCAACTCTGGTGGAGGGAAGGCTTGCTTTCTTGTGAAATTTTAGTCCTCGTTTTATATCTGTATATTTCCAACTAAGAACAAGTTAGAGAAATTATTTTTAGGATACACAGGCAGGAAATTAGGGTGCCTGGTCACTAGTGTCCGTTTAGATAATACCACTGAATTCTATAGTATTTTTTCATGACGTCTGATCTCAGTACAACAAAGAAAGAGTAGTGAATAACACAACAATGAAAAGGACTCATTATATTCTCTGTCAAGGAAATCATGAACCCTTTTCACAGATTCTTCTAGTTATAACTATGTGTTGATTACATTTCTTTGTCATAAGGAAGAAAAGGCTTATACTGTATTAGTATAAATGGCTTTGCCGAAGTGGAAGCTTTACTGGGATATTTATGGAATAATCGATATGTCATAATGTGATATATGTTCCCATTGGCTAGATTTACATTGTGGATTAATTCTGATCTTTTTGATTTCTTTTCGATGATAACTGACATCATGATAAACTGATAGGTGTGAATATTTCTGCCATACTGCAGATTTTTCCCTGTAATAATTCTCCCTATTTCCACCACCACAGATAAATAGCTTGATTCTTCTTACATGTCAGAAACTATTTTAATAGATTGCTTTAAATTAGTGTCCTTTAAAGATGATAATTATTGATGACATAATTATAATAAACTTTATTAATATATACTGGTCTATTGTGAACATTTACTGTGCTGATTGTTGTAAACCTTTACATGGCTAGCAATAGAGTAAACTCTGGGCAGTGTACTGGTGTAATGCCTTGTGATAACAGTTGTAATAATGGAGCAGGAAAATGATGAGACCTATGTAGTCTTTTCCCTACTTCTTGCCCCTCCATCTAACTCTTTGCTGTCCTACTAGACACAATTTGATCTTTCCAGAAATTATTACACAATTAAGCACAAGATCTGTTACATGTATGTAATAACTTTTGAAGTCGAACTGACTTAGGGTTTCTTGTTAAAATAACTATTGTATGCAGAGCTAATATAAAATGCAGTGAAAGGTATTTGCAATGCTATTTAAATTTTTGAATTAAAATTAAATCTATTTTCAATCCTTAATCAGAAATCCCTATTTTGTTATATGCATTTCTTGTTCTATACATTTTCAAATCTAAATTTGCATGTAAACATTGCATTTTGGTACTTTAGTATAATCAGATTAATGCTGATGAACTTTTAGAGCTAGTATTAACATAGCCCAGGTGGGTTAGAGTGCAGCATCTCCACATTAGTCCCAAAGAAAGAAAAGGATTGATGAATTCTAGATTCCTATTCTGAATCAACAGAATTTGGAAAATAGGTACTTAGGGGTATGGTTTAGGGGGTAGACAGGAGCGGTTGGACGTGATGATCTCGGAGGTCTTTTCCAACCGAGCGATTCTGTGATTCTGTGTGATTAATGTTGGCAAATATTAAGATAGGGGTTTGTAAAGTAAGGAAGATGAGCACTGAACATGTGTCCTTTTCTGGAATCTCTTCTGAGGTGCAGGTAGCCAGTATGAGGGAGTTAGAGTGACCAAATCCCCCATCAGCTCTCAGTTTGCTGCTGCAAAACCAACACTATTGGTGATATGACCTTTAAAGCAGCATAGCCACAGAAACAACCTGTCAAAAAGCCTCAAAAGCACCAAGCTAATGCATTTATCCATCACAGCAGTATTTCTCCATGTCTATATGCAGAATCAAAACTAAGAAGGCATGTCTTATCCCCTCCTCTACCTACTTATTCTCTTCCTTTCTTTGGCTAAAGATGTCACATGCTGCTGTGTAAATCACCTCAGTCTTTTTAATGATGATGCTTGAAGTTTGATGACAGAGGTGTGAAATGTTATGAAAGTTTAGTATTTATTTCCTATATTGTGACTCAGAATATAAAAGATAAGTCTGGTTCATAGAAAAGATAACACTTTACCGTGTCTTATTCTGTGAAACTAAAACTTTTATATTGTTTTATGTTACTCTTCTGTATTTTCAGCTTCAGTAAAAAACTGGCTTTCATTTTTGTATTTAAATCATATGTAAGAGACAAAAGAGCAACAGGATGAGTCTGAGAGAGATTTAATTTTGTATCCTGACTGCATAATTTCATACCAAAGGATCTAGCATGTCTGCGGAGTATGGGAAACAATCACAGCTACCTTTTTTGTATGTGCAGGATATAGGGATGGAGGAACCACTTGGATAAACCCATAATGATCATACTTACAATTTTATTCAAAGAAATACAGGTCTGACTGGAGAGTTTTTAAGCTGAAGTCATTCTAATGTGTCTTGCAACTACAATGAGGAAAAAATTGCCATCAGAAGCCATCTGTAGCAGCTTTTTTGCTTTTGGAGTTAGCATAGACGGATGGTTACATAATGAAATAGTTTACAGAGTTGTCTGCCAAGTCTTTGATCTGTGGATCTTGCTCTTTCCTAGATGACATTCCTAAAATCATGAAAATAGGCAAAACGTGTGGCTCAGAAAATAAGTGAAATTGGTATAAATATTGTTTTCTCAGTCTCAGAGAATTCTTACTAAAATTGAATTCAAAATTCCTTTACATGATTTCCCATTATTTCACTTAACAGGCTGAATCATTACAACACCGGTGGCCTACCTGACAAAAATATGCAAGATGACAAACATACATGAAGTAAAAATTTAGATGAAACTTGTGTGCCCCCTGATGCACAAGAAACCACTATAGCTGTGATGAAGTATAGTTACAGCTTTAAGGTTTCAAGCAGAAGTTTCTGCAATGTTCTTAATCTCCAGTGGACTAGGATGTTGCATTAATTTGTTCTCACGGCTGAGATAATATGTGAATCTGTTTCAACATGATCAGAAATTTATTTGGAACACTTCTACTCTTCAGGGCAAAATACCTTATCTGGGAACTGTACAGAAGGCAATCTTCCTCCAGTCTTCTGGAGTCTTGTTCCCTATGTAGAATCAGTGTTCTTCTCTAAGAATACAGTGTCTCTTTGTAGACAGACAGAAGCATGTCTGCATCTAGGCATACATTTTCCTTTTTGTAGCATGGTCCTGTTACCTTAAAATGGTAGATTCTCTACACCATTTAAATCTTGTTAGCAAGCTGTTCCAACTGGCCAAATGCAGTTGCAGAAGCTGATAGGCAGCAGCACTGCACTGCAGGTGTGTCAGATGAGTGCATCAAACTAGAGGGGTAGCCTTGAGGGGAAAGAGGGAGGGAGAGAGGACTTCAGGTGAAGGCCAAAATGGTGAGCATCTCTTTTGTCATAGTAGACTTGACGGATCTATTATTTTGTTCTTCTCTCTTCCTCTTCTCCAACACAAATAAAGAGAAGACATATATTGCCCAAATTATGAACAGACATCAAAGGGGAAATCACATTTTAAATTCTGTGTTTCTGCACTGCACTTTTGTAAGAGTGCTGTAGAAACTTCTCAGCAGAAGCACTATTCTACTTATTACTTCCATCATATGATGTCTATGTATTTCAGACTTCCAAGGACAACCAAATATGGAAAAAAATAAACTGTCATGTATGTGCATTTCTTTTTTTGTAACGGAAAGTACTGTTCAGGTTTTTTAAATGTCGTAACTTGTTATGTACCGTAAATCCTCATAAAAATGTAATTGCATGTAGCTTATGCACTAGATTTTGCACACAACTTAACTATATAATTGATCAATGAATCGGCGTGATTTTTTCTGCATCTGTTATTGGAGTAAACATGTTACAGCAGCTACACTTATAACCCATACATATGTATAGAAAGTCATTTTGAAGAGGAAGCTGGTGTGTTTCAAATTAAAATAGGTTCTTTTTCTCAACATCTTTTCCTGTTCATTAAACCATAAGGACATTACATCATTTGGAGTCAAAGTAAAGAACTGCTGTAAATATAGATTACGATTTCATCAGACATTAGCAATAAACCTAGTCTAAATTGAATATCTGGGAACAATTCCAATTTTTATCAAATCATAAACCCACTTTATAATGTTTCACTGAAAAATAACAGGAAATAAGAAAATGTAAACTTGTAAGTTAAGTTTTCAACGGGTCTTGGAATTTTATGTGCCAAACATGTTTTGCATGTTCAGAATCTATTGACCAAAATCCTTTTTGAATTACAAATTATTTTCAGCTTGAAAGCCTGTTGTTAGGGAAATGCAGGCTGTGAATGCTAATTTGGATCTGCTTTAGCAATTAAGAACTGTAGTTTGAGCTGGACACATTTTCTTTGAACAATTCTTTATTATAAATGTGTGAATGCAACACCTATGAGCTATGCTAATGAAGCTACTATCAAGTTTAACAGACAAGGTTAGTAATTAGACACAATATTTTTTAAACTGATAAAAAACTCTAGAAAGCTGGTACAGTTGCAAGGTTGTGTAGAAATTAATGTCTTCTATTTTGTAGAAAAGCTTCAGAAGACAAATTTTGCTGTAAAAACCTGTGCAATCATTTTGCTGCACTTTCAAAGAGATAGACAAGAAGTACTAGAATAGATTAATAGAATCACCACTTTGTAGACATTTTTACAATAACATGTAAACATTTGCATAAAAAGTGTATTGCTATAAAATTGCTGAAGTTCAGTAGAAAAAGTTATAATTTTTTCATGCTTTGGCATCACATTGAAAGCTATAGAAACACTGATCTGCTTACTTTTCATAGGTAAAATGAAAAAATAGTTACACTGAAAGGAAATGGTAGGACAGAATTGCAACATTTCTTCAAACGGCAAGCTGCTTCACACCTTGAGTAAACAGAGTTATATAAAGATGTTTGAACAGTGCAAAACTTTTAGTTTATAAGTTAATGTTGAAAAAAATACAAACTTGAATAAATATTTACAAAAAAGGTTGTTTACCATCTCTGTAGTTTAAATGAATAAGTGGGGGAAAAAGACCTTTTATGATTAACGTTCTTAGTTTTCAACTATTATTATCATGTGCATGATATAATCATGGATTATCTTTCAAGACTCAATTAAAGTAATTATAGTCCTATTGAAAGCCTGCTGAAGTAAATGCAAAGCATTTATTTCAGTTGACTTTGATTTGAAGCCTTATTGGTTACTTCTGATTATTTTAGGTTTTAAAACACCTTTTAGTTATGATAGAAAATTCAGTCTGCACTTACTTGCTCTTCCTCTGATTAGTTTTCATTATTATTAATTTGACCAACATTTTATCTCCATTTCTTCCATTTTAAGCTTTTTGGGGATTGGCAAGATTTTTTCATTTACATTTTTGCTATCTACTAAAGTCTCTGTTTTAGGTAAGATAACAAATAGTTCTCTCTCCTCCAGTCTGGATTATTCGTGCTGCTGAGAAGCACTAGAGAAGCCCCTGAGCTTTTTTTTTAAGGAGGATTTTTCCAGAGTAGGCACTGCAAAAAGTTGCACACACCCAAGACTTGTGAAGATCCAGATGAAACATTGTGTAGTTGGAATAGAAGGTGAAACATTCTAGAGTGGGAAAAGGCAAGGGCAGTTTTCAGCTCTGCTGAGATCTAGGAATGCTTGCTGCAGGCAGCTGGAAGCCCAGACTTGCAACCTGGTAAATTCTTCAGCTCCCGTAACCTGTTGCTTTAAGAGGGGGAATATGAGGTTAGTAAAAAAGTTTTCTGCTCCTTGACACTTGTGCGAATTTGACAGTAAGTAAGTCAGAATATATGATTGTAAATAGTATCATCCAGCCTAAAGGTATGTAAGATTTCTGCCTTTAGTAGCAGAAATTAGTAGCAGATTATCTCTATCAAAGATGATTTAACAACCAGTCTTTAATTTCAGTGTGAGAATTTTGTCACTGGACCAGTCATAGAGCAACATTGTTACACAAGTATCTTCCTTGTGTGTTTCTAATGCTCAGGTTTCTCAAATTTATGTCTGTTTATATGAGACCTTGAACAGAAATAGGGCAAATAAGATTTTATTATTTTAGAATCCAGTACTCCTTTGAGTGTCATGAGAACAGTGCACATCTTCTGAATGCAGAAGTAGAAGGAAAAAAAAACCCAAACCATTAACTTTTATCTTTTTTTAAATTTGGTAGTCACTTTTAAATCCTAGCGGTTTTTTCAGTTTAGTAGAAGGATGAAGAAAAAGGAAATTTTCAAAACAGAATACATTTTGGGGTGGCCTGGCTGTAAGGCAGTTTTGTATGTTGGTTGATATGGCAAGGGGCATTTCCTCCAGCTACTTGTTCTGTCCCACTGCCTTACGTATACTTGGCAGTGTGCAAGTTTAGCTCACAGGTCTGGACAAATACTTCTCATTGTGAAGGAGATGAACAGAGGAAGAGTTTTCAGCATTGCCAGTGTAAAAGTGTGTTCACTTTTTCAATTGAAGTGCAGAAGAGCAAACACAATAGACAGCGGGCAGGGCAGAACCAGAACCTCTGCCCATAGCTGATTTGGCTTATGCTGTTTTTGGAGCCTCATCTGCTCATCTCTGCGAAGTATTCACTCACCCTCATTATAAAGGGCAACGAGACTTGAGTCTTCTCTCACTTGTACTACTTAATATCTGTGGGGGAGGATGCCATTTCTTGGCTACATCTTGACTAATACTTTTGTATGCCTTACTTAACCTTCAGTGATTGCTTTGTAAAGACACCATCTCTAATTTCCAAACTGGATCCAATGAGTTGGAAAACACTATTGTTCTGTTTTTATATCACTTGATTTGTGCTTGGCTTGAATAGCTCTACAAGAAGCAATGCACTGGAAGGTAAAGCCCACTACAGGTCTTGTATTGTGTATAATCTGCATAAGGTTGAGTTAAGCTTTTGTAAGGGAGTAGCATAACTCAGAGGGGTGGGGGTGGTGGAACATAATAAAAAATACCCTGAAAAGCTTTAAGATATACAGACCCTTAAGCATATTTATGTCTAGGGAGAGGATAGTGAGTATTTTGGACTGAATGGTTCCTTGTGTAAACTTGGGAAGTAGTCTTTAGTCTGCTTCTATTTTCTTATGTTTTGAAGTCACTTGTTTCAAACATCAAATGTTCCTATCTTCTATACAGCATATTGTGTTATAGTAGTCGAAGTGATCCTTTTAGAGCTACATTCCTACTTATTTTTTAATAGGAAATCTGTGTATAAGACGATATGTAATTTAGAAATATCAGTAAAATGCTTGGATGGAGGAAATACCTTCTGGAGACTCCTGTAGCAAATGTGATTGATTGTCCTTCTTGGGGTTAACTGGAGCAGTCTGGATTATTGATGTGGCAAATAAAAAACTTAAGAGTATTCTCTCTTTCTTCTGAGATATTACAGGGAAGTTTGCAGAGTACATGAAATTTAGTCCTACTTTTGCACTGGAAAATGGAAAAATGTGCCAAAACATTCCATAGACCAAATAAAATAAAGCTCTTAAATGAAAGCTTTAGCTTATAGTATTTACAGGGCAAGTCAGTTACTTGAGAACAGTTAGTGGCAATAAATTAGTTTAAAGCATGTTACAGATGGGGCCAGCATGTTTTTTCTCTTCAGCTTCTTGGATTGGATTTATGCCTGTAAAGATATGTTGACATTTTTCAAGAACTGAGTTATAATGACTTTTGGCTAGAAGCATTAATCTATTTTTAAAAATACTTCAGTTGTCACCATACCTTTGTTTTGCTGGTGTCAGATCCAGGAGAGGAGAAAAATATAAAACTGTATCAGCAGCTAGCTTGGCAGTATAGATAGGAGTAGTAGAGCTTTTTTGGTACTCCTCTTTCAAAATACTCATAGTTATGCAATTATAATGGCATAAAAGGCACAGAAAATTTTGTCTTAATTGTGATAGGCTGTGTCTTTAAGAGCACATTATATGATACTGTAAACTTCACCTAAATTAGAATGATTTTGTATGTATCTTGAGTCTTAGTAACCAAAGTAAAGTCTGAGATGCACTCAAGAAGTTACATTTTTCCAACGTGGATGAAGTCCGTCTTTGTCTACAGTGATGCCCCTTTTCTGGGAGGGCTCTTAATCTAAAGTATCTTGATACAGTCATCTCTGTTGGTCATCTTCAGGCCTGGAAAGGATTTCAATAGTTTCACTGAACGAGAAAAGTGCAAGAAAGGACTGAGAAAGAGGTAGTGGCCACAGTTTAGAAGAACATCCTTTTCAAGCTACTTCTTAGTGTGGGAAGGAAGATTGTATTCATAAAATAAAAGAACTGAATAATACATAATTTGAAACTGATTTTTTTTAAGTGTGCAGGTACAGATTAGTCAAAGAGGTTGAAATTGAAAAGAAAAAGATCTATTTGGACAACAAGCTGTGACAGCTGTTGTTGCTATTGCCTTTTTTAAGAATATGAATGGAAAGGTTGTTTATGTAAGTGGTTTGGCCTGCATGTTGTTTCAGAATTTGTGCCAAATACATAAATGATTCTTAAGATCCTCTGGGACAAATTCTGTCTCCTTGGTTGCCTAGGTGGCTCCTACTGATTTTAATGAACACTGCATATGTTAATTCAAGCACAAAATTGTCCCTATGATACTGGGTCACTGAGATTAAGTGATAAAACAGGTAATGATTGTAAGCAAATTTTAGGATACTTGAAGAATACATTTGTTACATGTATGCAAACATTTATGGCTGTTCTATTAGTTGTAAAATGCAGGAGAGAAGTATTATATTTCTTCACAGTCAGACATTATTAAGATGTTTTTAATCGTCAAATCCTGAAATATTCTTAGTTCTGTTGTGTGTAAAGAGAATTGTTCAAGAAATTTTGCCCTGTTCCTGAAAATGAATGTGTTTTGTGATTTGATTTGTTACAACTGGCATTTACAGTAAAGACTCTATATCTATTTTACGTTACAAATAATTCTGTAAACAGTTTCCGTATACTAGCAGTTTTGCCGCTGGGCAGTGGCAATTTTACATGGTGGTAGAAAAATTTTATCTAACTGTCTTGTGGAGGTTAGGGAAAAGAGAGAATTGTTTTTATATTATACAGCATCAATTGATGCATTTGTTCAGACAAATATAGGGTGGTTACCCCAAGGTATTAATCTCTCTGCATTTGCACAAAGAAGTACTGTGGAAAATACAAAATTGTGAAGACAGTTTGTTTGAATAAGCAAAGAATAGTGCCTTGGTGGTTTTATACATAGACCTAAACATATTTGAAATGTTACAGCATTTGAAAATTGTATAAATTCAAACTGGGTTGAGGGCGTGAAAATTATTAAAATCATGTAACAGATGTGACCAGTGGTGAAACAAAGCAGATTATATCTTATGTTTTTTTCAGAAGTCTCTTCATGAGTACTTTTCTGTCTACTTTTGTGACTGCATGTTCTTACATTTATGAAATAGAATACAGCCACAAGATTGTAAATGTCTGCCTGAAATACTCATTACAGAAGTATTCTATTTCCAGGAATATTCTGGAATATTACAGTTGCTGGATTAGAAATGGTTAATATACGGTATGATAATCCTACTATCCTAGTCAAATTAACAGTACTCTGACCAATGGTGGGACTTAACTTGAGATTCAGATGTATACAATCCAAAATTCAGCTAATTTATACATAATGGAGGTATCCGGGCTCCCTCTGCTGCCAATAGGAATTAAGTTAGTACAGTCAGTAACCTCCAGAGTGCAACTAATCTCACCTCGCAGGAGACACCTGTATTTGGTCCTGTGAGTCGTTCTCCACATAACGCTGACTGTATTGACTAGATCTCCAACAGCAAATGGGAAGTTGGTCCTTGTCTCATACGTGGAGATGCAGCTTAGATGTCTGAGGCTGAATCCCACAGAAGGGCTGTATTCACGTTTACATATGAGCACCTCATTCCGTTTGAGCTTCTGTAGAGTCTTAGAGGCATCCATGTGACACTGGCAGGTGTGAGAGATACCTAGGAAAAAGTTTTTTTGCCTTTCAGGAGTGGCAGCTGGAGGCTAGTTGCCATACTGTGCGTTATATTGGTTACAGGTACCTGTGAATGGGCAACTGTGTTATGCGGAGCTATTTTTCCCCTGATCCTCCCTCGCTCCCTTTTCTGTTTCCCTCATCCAATGTAATTGTTTTCCTTCTTCCTTTTACATGAAATTCTCCAACCTGCCATCTTACCACTACTGCCCAAACTAACCCTGTTTGTATTGAGATGAGTGGTAAAAAATGACATCCAGTTAGAACTGCTGCAACTCCAGAGCCCTCAGTGAAGATTTTTCAGTATCCTCAAGTTTTGTAGTTCACAATGGCAGTAACTATAGAGCAGCTCACAGGTACATGCTCTCTATACAAAACCAAGCATTCTGGTGCTCTTATCTAGATGTGCATTACCATGAGATTTAGGATGCCTCTGAGCACTCACAGGGAATCAGTTCCTGAAATTGCTGGGCACTTGCAATCTGTGCTGATTTAATCTAGAATTATGACTTCTCGTTAGGATCCTATGGCTATACTTCATTAACTAGTGTGCATTTCCTTGCATATATTTACATAAAAAGGCAAACTATCCATTTCATCTGTCAGCATACAGAGTACTATGCAAAGAGCTGCTTTTCAGACAGTTGTTCTCTCGGGACTTAATACCAACATTCTTCTATAATGTCACTCTCTTTGATTCCTCTGAGAGCTTGCTCAAGAGTCCCATTAAGATGAATGGCAGAAAACTAGATGAAGCATTAGATATCCCAGATTTCCACTTTACATTTTTTGCTGTGCCAGAGCATCACCTTTATCACAATTATATTCCATTTCATCATCTTAACATTTGCACACTACAGTGGGTCACTTTTGGGTGACTAGAAGTATGTTAATAGCAGTCTTCTGCTTTTTGTATTGTAGTCCATGATTGGAAGGATCAGTATGTTTTAATAATGTTCAAAATCAGTGGATAATTAATCAAAATACTCAGTTTTCAAGCTAAAGGTGTTTTTTTTGTTGGCTTTTTTTTTTTAAAGCTACATATTTGGCAATGATCCTAAAATCCTTTTAGGAGTAATACCCACCAGCCACCTACTGTGGGAGACACTCTTGAGGCCATACAGCAGGTGAAAACTGGCAAGGCAGCTGGGATTGATGGAATCCCACCTGAAGTCTGGAAGCATGGAGGCCAAGCACTCCATGCTAAATTTCACAAGCTCATTGTGCGCTGCTGGGAAAAAGGTGAACTACCATCAGATCTCTGTGATTCAGTCATTATCACCCTTTACAAGAAGAAAGGAGAAAAATTAGACTGCTCAAATTACCGTGGTATTACTTTGCTCTCTACTGCTGGCAAAAACCTTGCGAGAACACTTTTGAATAGGTTAATACCAGCTATCTCAGAAGAACTTCTACCTGAGAGCCACTGTGGTTTCAGAGCCAGTAGGAGTACCACAGACATGGTATTTGTTCTCAGACAGCTCCAAGAGAAGTGTAGGAAACAGAAAAAAGGACTCTATGTAACTTTTGTTGATTGACTTCACCAAAGCTTTTGACACTGTGAGCAGAGAAGTGATACTGCGAGCAGAAAAGGCCTGTGGCAGATCTTGGAACAATTAGGATGTCCTCCCAAGTTCCTCAAAATTATTATCCTGTTACATGACGATCAGTGTGGCCAAGTCAGATATGGCGATGCACTTTCCAATAACCAATGGTGTGAAACAAGGTTGCGTTCTCACACCAACTCTATTCACAATCTTCTTCAGCGTGATGCTCCAAAGGGCCATGGCAGACCTTGATGAAGATAACGGCATTTACATCCGATATCATACTGATGGGAGCCTATTCAACCTAAGGCGACTGAAGGCCCACACTAAGACCCTAAATCACCTTGTCCGCAAGCTGCTTTTTGCTGATGATGCTGCCCTCATTGCTCATACAGAAGCAGCTCTGCAGTGCTTAACATCCTGCTTTGCAGAGGCTGCTGAGCTTTTTGGACTGGAAGTCAGCTTGAAGAAGACAGAAGTTCTTGACCAACCTGCACGTCAGGATGTCTCCCATCACTCCCACATCACCACCATAGGCAAATCAGAGCTTAAGTCAGTC
>NW_010160307.1:2325-2554 GCF_000695765.1 Mesitornis unicolor | reverse complement strand
CCCTCTTCAGGGGATACTGTTTAATTCTTACGGGCTGTCACCCTTTCTTGAGTTTGACCTCAACAGGTGGGGCATTCTTTGCTTTCCCCGGCACATCAGTGGCCCATACCCCAGGATATACCTGGTTTGTGATTTCTTCCCTGATTTTTCCTTCTGTGGGAACACTGGCTAGGGATAAACTCATTATTTGTATATATTGCTGGTCATTTACCTCCAGAGTAATCTCTCC
>NW_010160307.1:1357-2061 GCF_000695765.1 Mesitornis unicolor | reverse complement strand
GCCAGGGGGGCCGCTGGGGTGAAATCCTCCGGCCCCCATTAGTCTTCCTTCACATGGGCCACTATCCTTCCTTTCAGATTATTTCATCCCCTCTCCTTATTTTTCCATTTTTCCGGGCAATCATTTTTCCAGTGACCAATCCATTTGCATAATGCACATTAGTCTCTGCCTAATCGAGGTGGTCCTCATCTAGGTTTTCTCTCTTCCTCTTCCCTGACAACACCTACCACCTCTCATTGTCCTTGTTTATAATCCTCCTCTCTATTAATGAACACTCTACATGCTTCATCGAATAATATTTCCAAATTCCTGCCTTCTGCAGGGTGCAGCTTTTGAAGCTTGCGCCTAATGTCCCCTGTAGACTGACCAAAAACCAAGGAAAGGAACTGTTGTATTCCTGCCTCTGACCCAGGATCCAGCAGTGTGCTGCGGTGCATTACATCCCTCAGTCGATCCAGGAATTCAGATGGTGACTCGGAGGGGCCTTGTTTAATTGCATATAAAGCTGGCCAATTTATGGTTTTGGGAATGGCTCTCTCCATTCCTTTTGAGATCCATTCCTGAAAGGCTTGCAGTCTTTCCTTATGTGCAGTTCTATTTGGCTCCCACTTTGGGTCTTGGAGTGGAAAATATTCCTTGACATCTCCCCCCGTGGTTTTATAAAAATCGTCTGCCAGGTCCCCGGCTACCTTTAAAATTAACTG
>NW_010160307.1:971-1305 GCF_000695765.1 Mesitornis unicolor | reverse complement strand
CCACGCAGCCTCAGCTTGCGGAGGACATCGACTACAAGACCAACCCACGTGTCAAGCCGCCCTACTCCTATGCCACCCTCATCTGCATGGCGATGGAAGCCAGCGAGAAGCCCAAAATCACCCTCTCTGCTATCTACAAGTGGATTACCGACAACTTCTGCTACTTCCGACACGCTGATCCCACCTGGCAGGTAGGAGACTTGGAGACTTTTGCCTTGTCCTCTCTCCCCATAGGGCTGGGGAGGGCTTTCCACAGCCTTGATGATGCAATGCAAGGTCCCCTGGGGGTGCTGGATCCCACTGGGAGGAGGGCGACACCGGCGGGCGGCGGGGG
>NW_010160307.1:0-903 GCF_000695765.1 Mesitornis unicolor | reverse complement strand
TAGTAGGGGGCCATGTGGGGAGCAGGCGTTTATCCACTGGGCTGCTGGGCCCTGGCTCTACCTTTATGAAGCTTTCATGGGGTCCTGAGTCCCCCAGGGCTGAACAGACGTGAAATTGCCTGGTCACAGATGTCTGGGTGCTGAGGACCAGACGTAGGAGGGGGATGGAGAAGGCCCTCAGGAAGATGCTGCTCATTGGACAAATCCTGTGTTGGGGCGGTCCAGAGCTGAAATGCTGCTGCTTTCCAAGCAGGGCAGAGGGCAGGTCTCCTGTCCCGTCAGACAGGCAAAGGAGGCTCCATCGCTGTGACAAGCTGGTGAGGCCTCAGAGGGAAGCTCAAGAGAGGTCAAATAGGGCTGCTGTCCCCAGCTAGCAGGAGTGTGTCCCCAGGGGGTAGGGGACAGCCCCCCAGGCTCCCCAGCTGTGGGGACAGCCGGGCGCCCAGAGGCTTTTCCCAGACACCTTGGCTCGCTGCCCTGCTCCGTGACGTGAGGGGCCCTCCGGCACATGAGGCTTTCGAGGATGTGGAAGGGGGGGGGGGGCCCGGGGGGTTTTGGGGGGAGCCATGGTGCTTATTTTTTGGCAGAGTATTTTCCTTTCAATGCTACCAATAGGCACAGATGAAGTAGGGGGTGCGAGAAGGGCTCTGATGATGCTGTCTCTCATGGTGCTGCCATGTGTTGACACCCTCCTCTTCCTTTTTAGCCACCAAGGTGGACCTGAACTCCTCCAGCTTAGCTCCATGTCTAGAGCAGGTCTGGCCGGTTTCTCACAGTGATCCAGCATGATCCAAGTCCCCATAATCCCAATCCACAACCAAGGGGAATTGCCCAAAAAGTTCCCATTGGTTAGAAAGACCTAGCTTGAACATCTTGGCTCCTGCCACCTCTGGCTGGATTAGA
>NW_010160306.1:0-3270 GCF_000695765.1 Mesitornis unicolor | reverse complement strand
CAACTGGATTTAGCTCCATTCACCACAAATTGGTGAATTGGGAACTTGGTTCAGTGTTTGTGCCACGTTTTACAGCTGCTGCTGAATTTATTTGTCCAGGTGCACAAAACTGAACAATTCCCATGAATTTTTCTGGGTGTTCGACCCATAAATGGACCCCAGTTGTTCATAAATGTTGCTTTTTCTGCAAAGACCTCAACTTGCAGCTGAGAAATCCCTGATCTTGACTCTCATCTGGGCTTCTTTATCTCTATTTGCATCTTGAACATCATCTCCTCCACAGGCTTAACGTAAGCTGGGTGAAAAGGGAAGGGCTTTGTGCGTTGTGGAGCCTCTGCCCAATTCCCTGGGTGCTACCCAGAGCTTTACAAACAGCACCTGATGGCAACGAGCGGCCAGGTTTGGATTTTAGGGCTTTGGAGATCCCTGAAGATGTTTTGAAGTTACAAAGCTTTGTGTTTCTGTGCTCTTCCTTGTTCACAACAGCTTCACACAGAGCAGAGCGTCTCAAAGTCTTCACTTCTTGGTTTTGCCACCCTATTTTTTGGGAAAATGGCCCGAAACTCAAACTCTTCCCTTAGCTGTATTAGCAGACCTTATCTGGGGGGAAAAATATCCCCAGCTTTGGATCTTTTTGCAGGTGAACATGAGTCAAAGCAGGAAGTGCTTGGGTGGATGTGACTATGGCCAAAATTAGCTGTTCACTGAGTTAACTTAGACCTTGAATTTGGTGTTAATGGAACAGGACGAGGTCGGGCAATGGCTTCATCTGAGCTTTGAATGGGCTGGCCTGGTGTGATGAGCCCACCATGGCTGGTAGCCTCTGTTTTGGCTTTTGTGAGGGTGGAAGCCCATGCAGGGGTCTCATTGGGTGCTTAGCACAGACGGGTGTTGTGTTGCTTTACTCCACTCTAGGAGAGGTGCATTAGTGGTAATTAAGGACTTATTAAGGCTCTCGGTGAACATCTCTGTCTTTGTTTCTGGGATTTTCACTCCCAGAAGGACATTGAGGGGCTGCAGCGTGGCCAGAGAAGGGCAAGGGAGCTGGAGAGGGGTCTGGAGCACCCGAATGATGGGGAGCGGCTGAAGGAGCTGTGGTGTTCAACTGGAGAAGAGGAGGTGAGGAGAGACCTTATCCCCTCTGCAGCTCCTGAAAGGAGGGGGTAGCGAGGGGGGTCGGTCTCTTCTCCCCAGGAACAAGCGATGGGATGAGAGGAAACGGCCTCAAGTTGTGCCAGGGAAGGGTTAGGTTGGATCTGAGGGGAAAATTTCTTCCCCAAAAGGGTTCTTGGGCACTGGCAGGGGCTGCCCAGGGCAGTTGTGGAGACACCATCCCTGAAGGGGTTTAAAAGAGATGAGGTGCTGAGGGTCATGGTTTAGTGGTGGCCAGGTTATGGTTGGACTCGATCTTAAAGGTCTTTTCCAACCAAATAATTCAGTGATTTGTAACTCTTCCTGTGTTTCTGTATCCGTGTTAGATTTTACCTAGTGACAGGAGAGCTGGCAGAGACCTTGGTGCTTGCCACAGCAATGCAGGCACCTTCTGCCCCTCTGGTTTTACAGATGAGGAGATGGCCAAGACATCTCCAGTCCTGCCACCCAGCTGTGTGACATTTATGCAGATGTTTCACAAGAAGATGGCAGAGTTCACAGAACCATTAAGGTTGGAAGAGACCTCTAGGATCATCAAGTCCAACCCTCAACCCAACCCCACCATGGCCACTAAACCACATCCCCAAGTGCCACATCCACGCGCTTCTTGAACCCCTCCAGTGGTGACTCCACCACTGCCCTGGGCAGCCCCTTCCAGTGCTTGACCACTCTTTCAGTAAAGAAATTTTTCCTAATATCCAATCTAAACCTCCCCTGGCACAACTTGAGGCAGTTTCCTCTCATCCTGTCACTGGTGACATGGAAGAATTTCATGGATAAGCATTTCCATGCAGGCTTTTTTTTGGTGTGTAGTTGGTGTGAGGCTGTTTCTCGTTGCTTGACGACTTGTCCTGCATGTGGATCCGCTTCCTGCACTCCAGCTGCCTCTTCCAGCATGACCGAAATCCTTTCCTATCTTCCGTGCTGAACCAAACCTCCTCCAAACCTTTTGCCCTTTGCAGCAGAAGACAGGTCCTCCTCGTAGTAAAGAAGCTCCTTCTGCCCGTCCCAAGAGGCAGTCGGGCCGCTCAACCGTAAGTCACCCGCGCATGGTTGGAGCTGGTTGTGTGCTTTGAGAGGACGTTTTAGGGTGAGGATGTGAGGAGGACCCAAGTTCTCCCTCCTTACCATGAGAAACATTTGGCCTTTGGCACGTGGTCGTAGCTCACCCTATATCATAGGATTGTATAGCAGGATTTTAGGTCTCCCAGCTTGGTGTCTGGGCACGTATTCCTCATCTTAACCCTTCTGTTTGCCTTTTTCCATCTTAAATGACTGCTGAGATCTCAGAAATGTCTCAACTGTAGGCGAGAGCCGCGTTATAATTACATACAGAGTGCACATGAAAGAATACAAGTCATAAATATATAAACATAAGTATTTTCTCTGTTGCGTTCAGTTATAAATGACAATTCAAGTTTGAAAGCCTATTTTTTTTTCTTTCCCTTTGATTTGAATTTATAGATAAGGACCTCCTTGAAAAAAAAAAGCTAAAGCTCTTTTTTGGCTGTTAAAATAAACACTTGTAAAGGTGGATCGGTGTAGCTGCTCCCTCAGGGTGTATTAAAGTAGATTTAAGTTGTTTTGAGAGGAATTAAAAGCTGGACCGGGGAAGGTGGGAGTGTAGAAATCCCGAGATCTCTTTACAGCTCTCACGGGGACATCGAAAAGGTCACTTCTGTGAGAGGACACCCCTTGCCCCATTTAAACGTGACATTTTCAGGACCTTTTTGTGTGTTTAGTGGCAGTTTCTGAGGCTGTAAAGAATTTTCTCATCAGCGGCAGCTGAAATTTCTCGAGATAACGTTTCGTGCTTCGTTCTTTAGAGCTGCTCACGTTCTTTTTATAAAGCTTTTAAAGCAAATCTCCTTTTAATTTTTAGTTTAGCTCTCGTATTTTCCTTTTCCCTGAAGGCATGACCCCGCTTTGCTTCGCTGAACCATTGAGATTTGGGAGTAGGTGAAGGGATTTGTTTCATTTCCCTTTTCCTTGTTGCAGAGCACGAGCGCGACCGCGACCACTTCTGCGCCTGCTGGTGACCAGAACGATCTCCTTGCCAGAATTTCGCACCTGGAGGTAGAAAATCAAAACCTTCACAGTGGTAAGTGGGAGGATCTT
>NW_010160305.1:53259-54327 GCF_000695765.1 Mesitornis unicolor | reverse complement strand
CCCCCCACCCCTATTTTTCCCCCTCCTCCTCCCTCCCACATGGGGAGGCATAACAAGGAAAGAGAAAAGTCCTTATGGACTTGGGATTACCCACTCAAACTAGGTAGATGATGCGAAAAAAAATTATTGTTTTGGGATACTTGGTGTTTCTAAGGAGGAATTTTCCTGAGAAATGCAGAACTGGTCTAAACTTGTTTAAATTTTGGGGGTTTTTTTCATAGCATCAGCAAAAGAGCTATAGACTCCAGGAGAAATGACAGTCCAAAATTTGCTGCATCTTAGTGATGATGAAGGTCCTAGAAAATGATGCCTTGTGTTACAGACTGATCAAGTTACAGCCCTCAGAAGAAAAAGGCTGTGGGAACTTTATATATGACAGAGTTTGTGTGGGGTTAGGGAACTGCGAATGCTGAATGCATGAAACTATATAACAAACTGAATGGATAGATGCTGTGGGATATTTTCCTCTAGGTAGAACATTTTGGGGTTCATGGAACTGGAGACTACAAACAGTGTCCTATACTCATGTACAGATACTGGGGTGTGCCTGATTTTATGTGTACATCTGTGAGCGCATGCATGCATGTACCTGTGTATACATACACACACACTGAGGTCATGCAGTCAAACAAGACTGTAGCCTGCTGTTAAAATCTCATATAAAGTGTCTGCTGTACTTTAGCTACAGCTAGGGCTAATATGCTGACTGCCTGACTGGGACTAGTATTTAGCTTTTCCCTTGTCTAATCATTTCAGGTTTGTTTGCTTCCTACCTCTGTGTGCTTCACACTTAATTTACAAGTGGCTAACAGCCAGTTTTTCTGAGAACTTAATCCCTTGTAGATGTTCTCAATTATTTATGCCTTTCTTCAACAGTGAGTCTATTGTATTTCTGCCTTGTCTGCAATGAATCCTTTTTTCCTTTACGTTAGTATTCTCTGTTATACAAGGATGCTCCATCTTTTGCAATAGCTGGTCTCAAATTACCAAAAACCTAGACAGTTTCTGGTGATGATTTAAAGAGACCTCTGTTGAAGAACTTAACTATGGATGTAGTGGGTGGGGGGA
>NW_010160305.1:23189-53228 GCF_000695765.1 Mesitornis unicolor | reverse complement strand
AGAGTGACTGATTCCCCATTGAGCTCTGGACATTTGCTAATCAGATTACTCAGTGAAAATTATCCTTTAAGTAGAGAGCAGTGCAAATCCTAGTTGGTTTAGGGATAGAAATGTGATTTGCAAAGGTAGTGTCCCATGCTATTTTCTTTTCCTTTTACGTGTCTTCACTCTCTGTTTCTGCTTACCCTCATAATTTTCTTCCCAAGTGACTAGGTATCTAGCCTTTCAAATTGGTTTTAATTAACATTTTTCTTTTCTCTTGGCTTGCAACTTTCAAGCTTTGTTCAGCACAAGTCTATTCTGGCCATGCTTACTAGCAGGCCATCTTGTTACAGATTGCTTATGCCGCTTCTATTATGAATTTTTCTCACAAGTGTCTGCTGAGGTTTTTGCTTGATCCTGTTCAACATTGATTTCTACACTCTTCTCAGCTTCAGTTTAAATGTAGAACATTTCTCTTGGCCAGTGTATTACAACTTTTCTCATTTTATTCTTCCCTTTAAATAGATATTTTATTCCGCCTCCTCTCCTTCAAGCACTGGCTTGTTTCTTGTCTTCAGACAACTTTCTCCAGCAGCTTTTTAGCTTTTATTATAATTGCTAGAAAATTTCCTCTTTGTGTTTAAAATATTTGTGGAAATTTTCTACTTTTTTAACATTGAGTCCTTATCTACCTAAACAATCCTTCCTTCTTCTATCTTCCTCAGATTGAAAACTAAGGGAGAAATAATTTAACAAGGCATACTTTTTTCACAGGAATGCGAAAAAAAACCAAAGAGATACCGCTTGCATGTTCTACTGGACAATGTTGAAAGTCACCTAGAGAAATCTTTAAGCAAGGAATATTGATAAAGATGGCAGAAGATACAACAGGGTGATATAAATGATGACATTTTACTGTATTTGTATTTTAAAACAAAATGTATCTTCCATTCCACATGCTTAATTTTATTTAATGAACTATTTATAGTGTTTATCTAACCATTTTTAGCAGTGAACTTTCCATTTGATTAATTCTGCATGTTGGTCAAAGGAATATACTGTATATGGGCCTTTTGCTGGGTATAATTTCTATCATCAAATCTCATAGAATCATGGAATGGTTTGGGTTGGAAAGGACCTTAAAGATCATCCAGTCCAACCCCCCTGCCATGGGCAGGGACACCTCCCACCAGACCAGGTTGCCCAAAGCCCTGTCCAACCTGGCCTTGAACACTTCCAGAGAGGGGGCATCCACAACTTCCCTAGGCAACCTGTGCCAGTGTCTCACCACCCTCACAGTAAAGAATTTCTTCCTAATATCTAGTCTAAATCTACCCTCTTCCAGTTTAAAACCGTTCCCCCTTGTACTGTCACTATCTGCCTTGGTAAAAAGTCCCTCCCCAGCTTTCCTGTAGGTTCCCTTCAAGTACTGGAGGGCCACTATAAGATCTCCCCGCAGCCTTCTCTTCTCCAGGCTGAACAGCCCCAACTCTCTAAGCCTGTCCTTGTAGGACGAATGCTCCAGCCCTCTGATCTACATAAAACTTACTAGAACATAATTTCCCTGCAGTTCTTAATAAGCTAAGTTAATCTCAGATAGGTAAACCTGAAGGGAAAAATTATTTTTTTGTTCACAGCTATCAAGAACAGGCAGAATTCTTGGCACAGATGTATTCTCAGATGCTTAATAATAGATTAATTTTATTTTTTCATCTTGAAGGCACTACAGTTGTATAACAAACAAAATTATTTCAAGCTTAGTGTGGTTAACTCTCCATCTCAGAGTTCTCAGTTTATGTATTTTGCCATATAGATGGGCAAAACTGGTGTATGTGAGTGTGGGTAGATGTGTGCTTAAGTAACTATCGACCTTCCCCTGTTCCAAAGCACAAAACTAAAATTAAGAGTCAAAGCACATTGCCAGTAAGAAACTAATCATAAATACTGTTAGGATGCTTCTCTAGAGAGTTTTAATAAGTATTTCCAAGGGTGGGATATGAATAGACAAACATTTTCAAAATTTTTTTAACTCTTGCTCTGATTCCAATCAATACATGTAACTTTTAAATTAGAGGGTCTCTCTCTATATATATATTTATATATGACCTAGTCTAACAGGACACATAGTTTTCTAAGCCTTTCAAATTTTCACTTTCTGAAAACAGACATACTTGACTGTAAAACCATTCCTCATGGGCTTTTTACCTATTGAAATCAGCAAATATTTTTAGGTGTCTCAGTCACTTTGTGCTTTTAGTATTTCCGCTTGAACTCTGTTCTCACATAAAACTTCACCCACTGGTAAAATTACTCTACCAACATTGTGTTCTAAGGTTGAAAAGACACTAATATTAATGCTGCGAAAGCACACGATACATGCTTGCCCATTGCAAAGAAGTTGAGAACTTGCCATTGTGGGCTCAGTCTCAGTTTTGCTGCTGTCACTGGTTGTGTTTTAGCTACTGAAAACCTAATGTTGACAAGTTTGTAACACAATGACAGAAAAAGAGGAAGGAGGTGAGTGTTGCTTTTGTCCTTAGAAAGTGAACTAACTAGTCTCCTCTTTTGTATCACTAGACTTCCCTAGTTTTATTGCTATAGTTTCTTTCTAGTCATTTAGGAAAGCCAGCTTTTAAAGCAGGCAATTAAATAGCTGTGCTTATTTACTTATGATCTGGATAAAAGTGCTGATCCCTTTTAGCCAAGATTGTAGATTTGCTTCAACTGCAGTAAAAAGAAGCCTGCATGTAAGGAACATGGGGGTCCCCATGTTTTAGGCAGTTCAAGAAGGGAACCTGACTGAAAGAAGTGCTGATACAAACACTAACTGTTCAGATAAACGATATAAATTGCCCAGGTTTCAGGCATCTTCTGTTATACAAACCTTTGCTTTAAAAATGAACTTCAGTCTGGTGGCCTTGAAGCTGGAGGGAGAGACTGTTAATTAGGGAGAACAATATAATAGAGCTTAACAATATGTAAGTCAATGAAATATTCATTCCTTAAAATGCAGACAAAACCCCTGAAAAGTCAACCAAAAAAGGGTGCAAAAGGGTGGAAAAAAAGACAGTGTTGTATTCTTAGAATTTGCTATGAAGACAAGGAAAAATACCATGCGCAACACAAATATTTGCCAGAAATCTCTCTTTAGATGGAGACGTGGAAAAAAAAGTTGTCTGTTGAGCTAACACATTGCTTAATCAAGGTTTCCCAAACAGAATGACTTCCTGCCACTAGGAGAGTGGTTAAGTTTTGGCTGAACATATCTGGCTATTGTAGAAACCTAAGCTAAGAAGTTAAGCTTCTGCAATGTTATCTGTCTCCTTTGATTTTTAAAACATTTTAAATTTTCAATGAAATTCAAAATGGGACCAACAATCTTGCAGATAAGTTTCCATAAAAACAGAAGAGAGAGAAGGTGCTAATTAGGGTATCCCATTTAACATCACATTAAGTTGAATTATTTTACGATGTGGCCAAACAGCAAACCAGGAAGACTAATCACAGGTATGGATATCAGACACAGATGTAGATCATGTAGACTAACACTCACTTACAGTCTTTTGCACTTGTGGGAGGGAACTGGGGGGGGTGGGGGAAACCAGAAAATGCTGGTGGGCAATAGAAGACCTATGAGCTGGAACTGCTGCAGTGAATGTAAAAAGGAGATGACATTAAGGCCTATTTAGTTCTGCTGTCTGAAAGACACATTCTTTGAACCCAGTCTTCTGTATGTAGCAACATAGATACTGATGGCTTTGCAGGTTTCAGCTCAAACGTGGTTGCTGGCTGCTAAGAGAACTGTGAATTTGAGTTTGGAGTCACTTTTGGCCTATCTGAGCTCAGTAAGCTATGAACTAGAGCCCATGCATTCTTAGCTGGAATCTCCAAACTCCTCAATGAGAATATAGGCAACAGTGCTGGAAAGATATTTGTGTTTTGCTCATGATGGAAATCCTAGCAATTGTTCTTTCTTTTCTAGGTTCTTTAGGAAAACAGGCACTCTCTCTCCGAATCACAGGAGAGGAGATGCAAGAAAATGAAGGCATTGGATCAGCCGTACAGCTGTTGTGGGTATTGCTCAGCAGTTTCTAAGGCCTTCCTCTACTTAAGAGTATATTAAAATGCTGTTTGCATTCCAGCTGACAGAAAAAACTCAAGCTGAGTTTCTCTTTCCTCCTCTCCTTTTTCAGTTATTTACAGCTGACATAAGGACTCATGCCTTGGTTGGCACATTTGAAGGACTATGCAGTTCTGGTTCGCCTGTAAAAGAGAGAAAGCTGCAGAACTCTCAATGTACTCTGGCTAAGAGTTCATGCCTTACGAAATCAGTGTGATCACACTTCTGATTTTACTTGTTATGGCTTCAACACAGATTTTTACATAACCCATTGATACCTATACAATAAAGGTGATGAAGGTCAGAATTCCAGCTGGAAACTTCAGTGACTACAGCAACATATTGTACTGTGTTTATAGATAGGCTAGCTAGTTGTGACTAGTAGCAATATTGAAATCTTAAATTATTTCCTAGATATTTTCCTCTCTAAGGAAGAGACAGTAGTTCATAACTAATTAGCAATTAGTCCATGATGACTCTTGCTACATGTACTCATAATGAAAATCCAGCTATTTCAGAACATGTGCCAATCTGATGTTATCGCAACTACTGATTGCTTTTCTTCTTTTGAAAGCAGATTTGTGCACTCAGTTTTACTTTGCTATTATCTTAAGTAGCAACTAAAATGAGTTAGGAAGTTCTTCAGTCCTCATTCTCATCTTACCTGTAATATTGCAAACTAAGAGCAAATCAGTAGATGGATTAATTAATTAGAGAAAATGAGTTTATTTACCAGAAAAAAACCTAATGGTTTACATCTCTGAGCAACACATGTTGATGGGCAAAAGTTGGATGAGTATAGCTATCATTCTTGCAATAGAAGAATCTGAGATGTAATGACTTTTTTACTCTTCTAAACTTGAAATTGCAGAGGTTCAGAACAGATTCACTGTCAGGTCAGCTGTGCTTACCTCTCAGGGTGGCACCTCCTTTTAGAGGAATTAAGCAGACAGCTACTCATTATGCCCTCCACTAGCATCTGGTCCCAATCTTTTTGACTTTTTCTGCTCTTGGAATACTTAACATTACAGCCTTCAGAGAAGAGAGTGAGACTGCTTACTTATGTCACACTTACACTCTTCAAATGCTTTTTGATTTTCCTGTATCATTTTAGATTTGTCCTGTTGAGATAAATTTTGCATGTAACTTGACTTACACTGTAGAGTATAACTTAAGCATGTAAGCAGATTCTGAAAGTTTTCATCTTCCCTCAGCTGTCTGTGAAATATTCTGTGTTTAGTCAGAGCAAGCTAAATAATCCAGATCTTATAGTATTGCTGTAGATTTGTAGCAGCATTTACTCTAGTGATTCTAGTATTCAAATACTGTAAGGTTTGAAATAAATAAGTGCATAAGTGTTAATGTAATAGGGTTTACAGATATTTCAGAGAGGCTAAAGAGGCTTGAAGGCTGTGTCTAGGCTCAAAATGCCATTTGTAGCTACAGTCTTGGGCTTAGAGTTTACCTTTCTGTCCTGTGTGACCCACAGATGGTGCCAGCAGGTAACAGATAAACATCTGGTGTTGGAGCTGGGATCATTATTAGTTGTTGTCAGGTGGTTTTCATCCCATCACCTTGATGAGTGAAAGGGTGTATCAGTGTGCTGTTCAGATAGCATTCTCTTAACTGAGACTGATTAAAGGATCACGAGTAGTGGCTGTTGCTTTGGGCATTTGGTACTTGTTTTGGAGCACACATAGCCAGCAGGGTAATCAGCTGAGTGGCAGAACACTAAAATGTTGTAAGAGGACATTCCTAAAGCAAAACTCCACTTCCCTCTCATTTTGTGGAAGTGAAGTGATACTATATCTAAAGACCATTTTGTATGACAGTAAACAGACACCATTGTGGTTGAAAGCCACAGACAAGCTTGGAACAATACTGTGCAGCATAAAAGATGTCAAAGGAAAATAGGGGTAATGAATATTGAAAGCTCTGACATCTGTAGCTGCTGGCATGCTGTGAAAATAAGACTAATCTTCTCACCAAAGAAGCCACAAGAATGGGGTTCTAGTATGCTGAATTGATAGAAGATTTCATCACTATTCAGTGGGAAGGAAGAATAATATTGGTGAAGGCCTGTGGTCTGTTTATTTATTTCAAAACTTGTTCAGTGGTGCTTAGGTGCTTTAAATAGACATGAGGGGAATCTGAGCTGGGAGTCTGAAGTAGAAAAGTTATGACTTGATCATCTCTGACGTGATTTTGTTGAGTTACTGTCTTACTCCAGCAAAGCATGAGGACATGCTAAAACCTTCTGTTTCAAGCAGGACGACTAAGTTTATAGTTACATCTTGTTGAATGTAAAAAAGATTAGACACTGATTTTGACTTATCTGTGGATTTTGAGTGATGTTACTGAATTCATGATGAATGAATGAACACACATAAAGTCTCTTGAATCCATGTTTTGAATTCATGGCCCTCCTCTCCCTTTAGAAAACAGAGGCTCTATGCACTCTTGCTGCTATATGTTGTTTGACTTCAAAGCTATGAATTTGTCTGTCTGTTTATTTAAATGTCAAAAAGTGCTTCATCAAATAGTCTTTTATGCTGTCACTTCAGATACTTCATAGAAAATATGACATTATACAGTTTATTATCTCACAATTCATCTTTGTTTGCTGGCAGTGTCAGTGTTGATGTACTAGAATATGTTTATTTTGAAACCTGAGGTTTTTGCAAAGTATAATAAATTTCAAAATGTTAAGTTCTCAGCACTGCTCTAGGATGTGAAATCTTACTTGATTTTTTCAGTAAACTGTGCTTTTACCTATGGCTTATGAAATACTGAAGTAACTTAATTCTTCTGGGAATTTGGAAGATTGTGATACCATATGTAGAATTTAAAGCAAACAGATCCAGAATGATAGATATCTATACATCTTTACAAATGCAAGCTTTGAGTTTACTGCTAGTGATCAAATCTAATTGTACAGAAAGAAATTCCTTTCCAAATCTGGTTTCCATATAGTCATTGTTTTGTTGAAAGTGGACTGTGAATGTCCAGTCACTTAGAGCAAACTGTGCCACTGTGCCCCAGTCCTCTATTGCAACACTAATGGTAACTTACTCCTTTTACCAGCTACTTGTCTCACATTTAACATAGGCTTAGTAGCTAGTTCAGCAGAACTGCTTTACCCTAGCAGTTTACACCTTTCCTAAAGCCACTGTGGTACCCAGGAATATGTTTTTTCCTCAAAAGCAACCAAAATTTTTTTCTTTTCTTAAGATAGACTGTTTGCTTATAATTTATCCCAGAAATGTGGCAATAAGCAACCTAGAGGATGGGTAAGAGTTTGGAGTGCAGTTTTCTTAGCCTGTAGCCACACAATTTTAAAAGATGTGTTCAAGAAACATGGGTTTGAGATACTTATCAATGTTAAGAAAAAGTTTTTCAAAGTACAAAATATACAAAAATGCACTCTAATGCTATACAAAATTAACATATATCTAAATTTTATTAGTTTAACGGAGGAGACACATCAGGCTTGTGACGAAAAATTTTCTGTCTTGGAAACAGAGATATTATTTTCTCATTCTAAGATATTTTGAGAATTCATATGCTGCAGATCAGTGACTGAATAAAATGGAAAGACACATGGCTCTGATCAGTCAAAATGAGACTCTACTCATTAATTATTCAATCTTAAGTATGCTGTCCCCAAAATCAAAATAAAATAATACTGAAGCTGAATATCTTCAAGAGCTTTGCCATCTATGACTGAGTGTGGGTTGAGTCATGACAGTTCTACTCATTGTTATGAAAGCTTGAAATATTTCTAAAGAAATATTTTCCTTCATGAAAATTGATGTTCCCTCAGTATGTTCTGTGGGGAAACAGTAACTTCTGGCATACTTGTCCCATGGGTTAAACCATGTTTCAGAGTCAGTTCAGCAGCTTGCACCTGCCTGACTTTTGGGGTGCCTGTTTAGAGCCATATGTCTGACTCATCATACCTTTTCTCCTAATCCTTTTCTGCAGAACTCACTCCACAGAGGTATTATGCCTCTCATAATGCATAGTAGTTCCCACTCACCTTTCTGAATCAGTTCCACCACATAGAACAGAAGCTGGTTTTTATTACCCAGCTAGAATAGTAATAAATTTTCAGTTGCCCTAGCTGTTGTTAGCTAGTTCTTTGCACTGCATGAGAGTTGGAGAGGAGCTGAGACATCTGCTAGGTTGAAAGCCATAGCCTGAACTGATTCCTTCCTGCTTGTGAACAGATGGGAGGTAGTTTCTGCAACGATTCATGCAAATTGCCTAGTATCAGTATGCTTCTTTTAAAATGGTGGACAATCTGCAATGAGGGTAAAAATGAAACAGACTGTTTAATGACCTAGACAATGGGACAGAGTGCACCCTCAGCAAGTTTGTCAATAATACAAAGCTGGGAAGAGTGGCTGACACACCAGGAGGCTGTGCTGCCATTCCGTGTGAGCTGGACAGGCTGGAGAGTTGGGTGGGGAGAAACTTAATGAAATTCAACAAGGGCAAGTGTAGGGTCTTGCATCTGGGAAAGAACAACCCCATTTATCAGTATGGGATAGGAGCTGACTTGCTGGAAAGCAGCTCAGGGGAAAGGGCCTGGGAATCCTGGTGAACAGTGGGATGACCACGAGCCAGCAATGTGCCCTTGTGGCCAAGAAGGCCAATGGCATCCTGGGGTGTATTAAGAGAAGTGTGGTCAGTAGGTCAAGGGAGGTTATCCTCCCACTCTGTTCTGCTGTGGTGAGGCCACATCTGGAATACTGCATCCAATTCTGGGCTCCTCAGTTCAAAAAGCACAAGTAACTACTGGAGGCAGTCCAGCGTAGAGCCACTAAGATGATGAGGGAACTGGAGCATCTCCCATATGAGGAAAGGCTGATAACAGGCTATCCAGAGAAATGGTGGAATCTCCTTCTCTGAAGACATTCAAAATTCTCCTGGACAAATTCCTGTGTGATCATTTCTAGGTGATCCTGCTCTAGCAGACGGTGGACTGGATGATCTTCAGAGGTCTCTTCCAACCCCTAACATTCTGTGATTCACCTCCAAGAGCCACTTCGATTAGGAGAATGAACAGTAGACATGGAAATAATTTTTTTTTTCTGTAGGAAATATTGAGGCTACCAGAGTAGTGGAAGACTGTTTTCTTGCTAAATGTTTAATTGTTAAGAGCCTGAGCCCTTCTTTGGCTGCGTAAGTGTTGCTGGCTCTCCTTGGTGGCTGTTAGGAGTTAAGAAACTATCACAAGACTCTAAAACAATGATACTGAAAGCAAAGGCAGCTTGTTAACCAGACATATCTGGTTGCAGTTGCATGTGACAGCCTACGGGAGCTGCAGTTCTAGTGGAGTCAGGCTCTAGCTGCAAGGTCAACGTGACACCAACATCACAAACACCAAAAGCAAAGCACAGGTACAAGAGCAACAGGTGATTGTAAAATGGTTAAACAGTGAAGCGATGATGCATCACCTCCTGTCATTTGGAGAATGTTACTCTTAATGTGGCACTCGAACAAGGCATTGTACATGTAATATGCCCCTGTCCATAATGTCAGATAGGGAAAACATGGTTATGATATAAAAGGGCATACGTTTAGCTTCCTGTTACAGAAGACCTAAGAGAGAGAGGATTATCTTAGACACTTGTAGTGTGCATGTAATGCAAGCTTTAATTCCACTAGGAATGGACATGCTATGAGGAAATGAGCATTAACAAAATAATTTTTCAAGAACCCAGCTCTTTCACATATTCTAAAATATCATTCTAATAAAATAGATATTTTCAATGAATTTTTGCCTTGTAGTTGTGGCAGCACAGAAGACAATTGATTGCATTTTATTAAATATATATCTAGAAACGGACTATGATGTTACTCAGCTAACTGAGGGTGGGTTTTATCCAAACCTATCAAGCATGGTATAATATTACTCATTTACTTCACTGGGGGAAGGCTTCTGTGGGTATAACTGTACCAATCTGGAACATAATAGATTTATTATTAAAATACATATGAAGAGAGTAAAATTCTTGTTATAATTATTCCTTCAAAACCTGAAATTACTTCTGTCTAATCTTTTACTCTTCTTTCACAGAAGACAAGAAAAAAACAGTGTCTATGAGAAGAATCTAATTCATGAATTTGGTAAATGATTTTAAACTGGGAAAGGAAATTACTTTCATAAAGTTAGTAAAATACAGAAATAGAAGTAAAAATATCTATTGCAATTGATACAGAAAGGCATTTTAAGGTAATAAATGAAAAAAAAAATCAACCAAATGCAGATTTTCTGGATTAATAATTTCAATTTCTCTTTTATTTTGCTGTGAGCATTACAGAAGACTTCTTAAAATGTTGGTATTTTATGAGTGTACTAAGGTGCTATGCCTCGGTATCAACAAGCTATGTATATACCCCTGGATCCTTGTGAATAATGTATTCCTTACAACAACTACAGGTAGATCTTAATCTCAAACCTGCAGCTTGTCTTGTCTCGTGTGTATGGAAGGCTCTGCTCTTGTAGAAAGGATATCAGCTATTTTTCAGAGGATCATTTACCACCCAAAAGATGCTTCTTTCTGGTTTATACCTGGATAAATGGATTCCGACTCTCAGTTCCTGAAATTTGGGTGAGCAGAGGCAGAGTTATAATGGGCTTCTCATCCTTCATTTAATAGATGGAGACATTTTATTTTTATTATTTTCTCAAGCTGCTTGTACCAAGGTAAAATTGAGAAATGATAACTCACTAGGAAAACAACTTTTGGGTCAAGAATCCTCATTTGCATTACACATTTTGTAGAAAATGACAATGTATCCATTTCAGACATAACTTTATTTCTATCATTCCCCCCCTTTTTTTTCCCTGATATCGACAGAATTGACATTCAGCAGAAGCTCCTTTTTTTGTTTTCTGTTGGTTTTTTTAAAATAGTTTTTAGAAGTAGTTACAAATTAATTACACAGTAATTACACAGCATATATATTTAGAAATATACTTGAAAAAGTAAATTCTTAGTATATTTAAGATTTAATTGCAGTTAGTATGAACTTGTTAATTCAGAGAGGAGAAAAAACACGGTGAGAAAGTTTAGAATGTCTGTGTATATCAATTTCTTCTGAGAAATGAAATATTTTCTTAGTTACCTCAGTGGACTACCTCAGTCATGTTTACACTGGGCACTATCAAATGCAATATATATCTGTGTTCATGTAGTATTAACTTAAGGGACAGTTTTTAAATGTGTTTGGGTTGGAAAAAAACCAATGAAATGTGGCTGTGTGTGCATAAATATATATATCCACACATAAAAATCACATTTTAAAATACCTAGCTCAGATTTAGGGAAAAATCCTACCCTCACGGAATGCAATGGAAATTTTCTTATTGATTTTAAAGGAAGCAGGACCAAGTCCACTTAAATTAAGATGTCAGCTGTGTAACGAGCAGTTTTTACAATAGAATATGTGGGAGTCTGTGGGGGTAAGCAACACAAAAAGGTTAATCAATTTGAAATGGTAAACAAGTATGATTTTAATTATCAGTTTGTTGAGACTGTGGGTGGATTTTTTGGTCTTGCATTCCTCCTCTTCTCTTCAGGCAGTAGCCAAATTTCAAAGAGGCTATTGTTTAAGTTTATTTGTGATTCAGTTGCTGACGAAAGGAACCCTGTATTTCTCTATTTCTGTGCTTATTTACACTCTGCAAAATAATATTTTTGTCTTAGCTGTGGCATGCCAGGTCAATTAAATAGGATTCCAGGGGCTGCCTGGAGGTGGAAAGAATAATGACCAATCATCATCCTATGTCCCTTTCACTTGCTCTGGCAGCTAAATATCACACCTAGTAGTGTGCTGTCATTGGCAGCTACAAAGACAAAACTTCCTCCCTCTTCCAAGCAAGTCTCCCCCCAGTATGGCTTAATTTTTATTGCAACTAAAATCTTTGCCTGGAAAGTCCAGTAAGCTTCCTGAAGTTTTATCCAGTTTCCCGATAAAACCTAATATACTGACCAAAAGCCAGATACCTCTCCACACAGACACACAGACACACAGAACGTTAGGGATTGGAAGGGACCTCAAAAGATCATCTAGTCCAATCCCCTTGCCGGAGCAGGAACACCTAGATGAGGTTCCCTCTTGAAAAATCATGTTACTTACTCCAGAACCTAAACAGAAGGGTAAATCTTTGGAAAATCTACTTCTAGGTTTGGAAAATGGTTCTTTTAGAGGCTTTGAATGATGTTCTTTATAGATATTGACATTTTGGGGTTTTCTTTACATATAGTCTGAGCTGTAGAACAAGATTCTTTAAGGTTCTGCTTTACAGTCCTAGATTTTAAGTACAGTTCAGGTATGTACATCCTTGTAGATTCTTGCAACTTTTTAATACCGTATACTCAGTATGACAGAACATTGTCAAATGTCACCTCTTTAACCTCAGGGCTGTTTGAAGGGAAGAAAATTATTTTCACTGCATTGGCTACTACAACATTTGCCAAGTCTATTCGAGGAAAAGAAGAGAAATCTGTGTTATGGCTCTAAATAGACCTTGCTATTTGCAAGCAAAAGGAATTTTGCTCCTGTCCATCTACCTCTCTGTGTGATACCAAGCTAAAAGGAAGCCCTTTCTCATGCATCATACCTTGATAGCAGTTTTTTGCAGTAGCTGAAGTAGCTTGCAAGTACTCTTCTTAGTATCTCTTCCTTTATAGAAGGTGTCTCATAATACATGGTGTACATTTCAGAGAGAGAAAAATATTTACACATCCTGGGTAAATGAATTACATGTCTGCAGGGTGTTGCCAAGACCTCACCATTGTCCTGATTTTGAAATAGAAAACTGTAGCTAAATCTGATCTGTTGTCATCCTGCAAACTGAAAGATATGGATGGATCCAATACTGGGAAATTACATTTAGATGAGTGCTAAGGACATTTTGGTTACAGCAAAGACAGTTTGAGGATTAAGAATGACTCAGGTTTTAATTTGGATAGATTTTAACTTCTGCTTTGTTTTCGAGTGTCTTTAACTTTTCTGAAAATACTGTTTCATTTGAACTGTTGTAGATATATCATGTATAAAGTAAATGTATATTAATACATTATTAATACATTAATAACTTGAAAACTGCCCACACCAGATGAGTGCCTGTACACGATATCTTTTCTTTTTTTTAAAAAAAAAACCCAAACCCTGCATTTAGAAGAGAGGGAAGCATATTCTGCATTGATCACATGCAAAAATTGTTAGCTTAAAAGGATTTGACAATAAACAAATACTGAGTCCCTAAAAGGAAACCATGATTTAAAAATCAGTTGCTAGTGTGTAATCTGCAAATTATCTGCTCATGAATTAACTGCACCAAGTCTACCTGAGAAAATGTTTGTCTTCCTTTAGTATTGCTTTGATGGACCTATAAATTTAGGTAACAACTTGCAAACAAGCAAATACTCATGTCCTGCCCAGTTCCCTTGACTCAGACCAGCTTGAGAAGTACTCCTAATCTGTTAAGGACTTAATTCAGAAAGATCCAAGAAGTGTGATAACTTGAAGAATACTTTGCAAAAAGTATGCTTCCAGCAAAATTTTCCCGCTAATTTAAATTAATATACAAGTTAAGAATAGTCTAGATATAATCCTGCTTAGGGGCAAGGATAAAGTAGAAAAGCTTCTCAAGTCCCTATTTTTTCCTGTGAATCTGCTATTAAAATTTTCAAGTTTTCAGTTCAAAACAATTTGAATTAAATTGGCATATTAAGATGCAAACAACCCAAAATCTAAATGATCATTTTACAGCTGCTCAGACTTCGAGGTGTTATTCAGCCAGGTCTTAGAGGAAAATGACACAGTGCACTAAAGCAGTTCAAGTATACACTGTACAGATTCGGGGTTAATAGAGAAATATATTGATTTGTTTTAAGAAAATCTGAAAGAAAATATGTTTTGGCTTTCCTACTGGAGCATAAGAAAAATTAAACAAAGCTGTTTTTCCAGAGAAAGCATCATCCTTGCACTAATTCTGTTGGGGGAAATAAGTAGATGAGGGTGTATCAGTGCCAAAATTCTGAATAGTCCTAGGATTGAGAAGTGTTCCATAAATATGTCAGTGTCTTGTTTAAATTAGCAACACTGTAGAGTCACTACTAAAATAACGTGCACACACACAAAAAACCCATAGCAAAAAAATCCAAAACCCAGCATCCTAGAACTTTCTGAGAGCAGTGTGGTGATTTTGCTCCCTTCTGAACTGATGCTGCATTTAATTTTCTGCCACCAAACAAACAAACAAAGCAAACCATTTAAGTAAACCACAGGCAATCCGCAGCAAAGCTTTTGTAATGTTATAGTATTTAAAAATTCTCAGTCAGAGAGTGCTTCATTAGGATAGGATGAATTAACACAACCAGTATTTATGTAATGATTAGATCATAGATTGATAAGTTTTGTGCTTGAAAAATAAAGCAAGTTAAAACATGTAAGTCACCACTGAAACAGTAAACTGCTAACGGACATCCATGTGATGCAGTAATTTGTATGCTTGCAGGGTATTCTGCTAAAACCACATGGTTCTTACACATCCAGAATACCATGGGAAACAGTATTTCATGCACTCATGCCAATGCCATTCTGTTGTCTTCAGATCTTCCCACAGCGCATGAACAGAAGAAAAATCCTTAAAAGTTTGGGGATTTTTTTTCCCACTAGCCCATGAGAGTAGTAAAAAATATCCAAGGAAGACCTTTAAACCTAAGAGCGGAAAAACCTTGTGACTAATTCTGAAATAACTCTTCAAATGTATGGCTCCTTTGGCAGCTGCTGCTTTTCTCATTCACTGGACAATGAACAGCTGTACTCTACAGAATAATAAGTCCATGAAGACGAATTGCAGAGGCCTTTATGCTCTCTGATCCTTTAATTCATTTGTGATGTCTTAAGTCTTTAGCTAAGCCTGAAATTTTAGAACTGAGTATTTAATTGAGTCCTTTCACACTGTTTACTGCTTTATGCATAGGCAAGACAAGTTTAGCTCATGTATGTGAATATGAAATATCACCTCAGTGTACTGTCACTCACCACCTTTTAATTTGGCATATGACCTTTCCAATAATTTATAATGAGGAAATAGTATCCTAGATACGTGGAGTGATCAGGCTACTGAACAATGTAAAAAATTTTGCTTGAGGCGTTCTTTGGACTGCAAATGCTGCTTATCACATAATGACAATAAGTGACTATACCGCTCCTTTGGTCTAAATTGAGTTAGCTTAATATAAGCTTGGACTATCAATATGGAGAAGAGTGGAGTTGTACTGTGGAAAGATTAATCCTAACCTGTTGTTCTAACAATTGAGTTTTGCAGGACTGAACAGAGACCAGCAGGATTGCTTCAGATTTTGAAATTGTATATTACATGGAAGCAAAATAATTTCACAAATTTCAAAAGGGCCTAACCTGAATTTTCCTCTTGAATAGTCAATTGGCTATTGCAGGTAGGTAGAAAGGGTAGTCTTAATTTTTTTATGCTGGAAGGTCATATGCTAAATCAACTGTTGGTAGGTTGGCACTGGTAATATTTGAAATTTTATGAAGACATTGAAACTACAGGGAACAGTTGTCCCACTCTGAGCTAAGCAGAACTAATTCTCTATTCAGTGATTTTACTTTTCAGCTAAGTCTTTTCTATGTGACTGTACTTTCTGAAACTAAAGCCATGTTTTTCCAGACAGTGTGCACTTCTACAACTGGTAGTACTAAATGTTTATTGTTATCAGGTATGGTATGTAAAAATATTACTTACTTACACTTGTGCCTATGAAGTCCAAAGCCACTGTCATATCATGGGTACTGTACTGAGGTGTCATAAATAGGGTGTTGTAAATGAGATGTCACACCTGCAGGGAGAAGCGGACAGGACAGATGAGTCAAAACTGACCAACAACATATTACATCCCAGATACGTCATATTCAGTATAAAGCTGAGGAATCATGAGGGTCAAGCTCTCCTCCTCTGATATGGTTGATGTCTGAGCAGAACTTTGCTAGTTTGTCTGCCTTTGATCCCAATCCATGTGTTCCTGAATCCCATTCCTGAATCCAGCTCCAACCTGTTGCTGAGGCTGGTCTGGGACTTTCCCGGTGCCCTGCTCTGCAAAGCCTCTGGTGACATAGATGTCAATGGGATGGGGGGACAGTAGGATTTGATATTGGTTTTATATATTTTTTGTATATATGTCATTAGTTTTCTATTTACATTATTATCTTTTCATGTTATTGTTTCATTAAACCTCTTTTAGTTTTCTTTTCCAACCTATAAGTCTCTCTCCCTTTTTTTCTCTGGGGAGAGGAAAGGGGTTAGTAGAGAGTGCCTGTCAGTAATGTAGTGTCCAACCCAGCTCTAAACCTTGACAACAGTATGAGTAAATGTTGATCACCAGTACAAATTGTGCATATGCTGGCAAAAAAATTGTTCAAATATGTTTAATTTGCCTAGCTATTGAACTGACTTCTTTTTAAACAAAGCGAACTCATGGGATGGATAAACTGACATTCACTGCATTTTTGGGCCTCATGCTCCTTTCATTAAGATAAGCAATGGAATTGTTATTCAACATCTAAAGGCAGGTCCCCTCACTTAAAACTATGTAGTACTGGCATAACATCTTTGTCCTTAAAAGTCAGTCTGCTGTTCTCTGACATAGACAATAAGTTAAGGCCAGTGATCATGCTAGAGTAGTTAGTCTGAAGGAGACAAAAATAATGGGATATATGTTTAGTATATGACATTTGACACTTCTGAAAAGTCACTTGTCTTCACACTTTACAGCCTGTAACTTATTTAAGAACTGCTTTCTGGCATATCTTCTTTGTTTTTTCACAATTTGAAAGTGAGGACTCTCTTCTGAGGATAGTCATTGCTCACATCCTCCCTGTTCCTGTCTGAAATAAAATAATGTCCTGCCTTGTAAACAATCTGCACTCATGAATTGTTCTCATGGGAAAATGTCGAATTGGACAGCTCTGTGACAACCAGACCACTGGAGATTACGGGAAATCTAGCTTTTAATGTTACTAAAGTTTCAGAGCTAGCTCACTGCTGCTGCACATCTCTATTGACTTCGAACGAACAGAACCGATTGACATAGTTAAAATTCTTACCTTTCGTTTTCATCAGAGTGTAATGTCTTGCTCTAATGGTTGCCTATGGTGCATCTTTCAGAGCAGTGGAAGAACTTCTGTTTTGCTGTTTGCTACATGTACAATCTGTGTGTCTTGAAGACCAGCATTTTCCTATTTCTGCTCATTAGAACTCCTACATTCTCTTTCATGTAGTAACAAAACCAGTTGTTAGATGGTTGGATCTCCTTGTGTGAAATTTGCTCCTTATGGAGAGAGAAAGAAAATGTGGGAGCATAAAATACCTTGGCTTTCATCAGGACATCTCTTTGTCTTCTGCATCTAAACACCAAATCCAGTCAAATGTCAGGCCCAGCATGCTTGATATAGGTGCTTTATGCAACCCCGGACTGAGTTGGTGTAGGAATTTTTTTATGTTGGGTATGCCTTCGCAGTTACTTGAGGAACATTTTTATAGATATGAAGTTCAAAGGCAGCGGAAGAGGAAGAAACCAAACAGTGCAACAGTGCAATTTAACAGGCTTTTATAGTGAAACTCTCAGTTTGTTGATATAATATAAACACTGCTTCCACAAATTATACTAAAGTAACACAATAAATAAATTAAGTACTCTTTTTCCCCATAAAATAGCTATGAGAAGAGATCTGTTCTTTACTAAAACTAACTATAAAAATGCTTTTAACTATATTATTTCAGGTAGCAATGCTAAACTCTAGTGTGTTCTAGAGACTGAGGTTTAGAGTAATGCAGTCACATGAATACAATGAAAATCCAGCTAAATGCAGGAAATCTAAGTAAAATAATTTAGTTTTCATCTTTAAAAATGGATTATTACATCAGTAGAAAAAACTCTTCTTAGATACAAATGATAACTACAACAAGGCAACAGAGAAAATAAAACTTCATTTGTCTAGTGGACTAGCAGATTTCCTTGAAAGCCTGAGGAAGGTAAGTAAAGCATTTCAGTGAAATGTATTGGCTTTGGACCAAGACTGTTATAAACTAATTCTCTTTGTCATTCAGTCTGAATGCAGACTTTCTTTTATATACTCTTGGAGAAAGCAAAACTTCTTGTGGTTTTTCTAAATTATCTGACAAAAATACTCAGAAAATCACCATTTGAAGCACAGTGTGATGAATGTTGTAAATGCAAGTTTTGCGCTTGATGTTACACGAGGTAATGTGCATTGCATGCACATTGTTCAGAACATTTGGGTTTTCAGAGCTATATTACTGTTCCATCATGCTAAAGTACATCATATGATGGCAGAGCCTCAAGACTGCAGCATCATTGTGGGTACATCCTCCTTTTTGTTCTGCATGGTAGTAAAGTAATGTCATTCCTTGTGTAGACCTGCCATACAGCAGTTTGTATAAAGACACTCAGCTCCTCTTAAGTTTTAGTGAACTGTACTGGTGGGATTAGAGTATGAGAGTGCCAAACAAGGCAAATACAGGAAATTAGTCCAACCTTCAGCTGCCATAGAACTTGTTCTGTATACTGAGGTGTGCAGACAGATTTTTGACCTTTAAAAGATATTTCATTTGTTGTCCCTGTTGGCATATGCAAAAGGAGTGGATGATTTCCATTTTAAAGGAATATGCATCAGTTATATTTTGTTGCACTGGACATAGCTATGTACTACTGATGAAGTTTGAAATCTACTTAATTATATTCCTGCAGTACTTCCAGATCAGGTGAAAATTCCTCCTTCATAGTTCATACTACTTATCAAAAAATAATCCTATTATATGACTTCTAAAAGCTACAGAGTCATTGGTTTCTATGAACCAATGCTAACTTTCAACCTATCATATTCTGCAAAGAATGTTGTATAAAACTGACACACAAATATGGAAAAAATATTCAAGTGGAATAGTAAGTAAGTATAAATCTTCATTATTGCAAATTACATTAGCTGTTCATTTACAGTTTAGCTTGTCAGGAACATTTTCTCAGAAAGTAATTACTTGATTTTTGAGTTCCAGACAAACTTCTAATCATTTAAGAATAGTAGCAGAGGAAAAGGAGATTTAATGAAGGAATTTGTAATTCCATCAGCTGAACAAACATTAAAGTTTCTGATTTCTTCCTGCATTGTATATTTTTCTATAAGATGCTTGAAAGAGGTGGATCTCCTTAAAAAATTAGGTCATTATGCCCATTCCAAAATGCAAGCATTCACAAGCACATGACATAACACATCCTTGTCATATCTTCCTCTGGACTAGGTTCCTGATGCACCTGTGTGTACTGATTGTGATACCAACTGCCTACATTTTGGTTATAAGATGAGAGGAATGGAAGAATGACATGACTGTGAAAGACAGCAGCAGGGATTAATATGTCAGAAATATTACTGTGTCCTGATTCTGGCTGGCTGTGAGCATCTAAGTCACCTTCAGAAAAGAAAAGGGTAAGTAAGAGGACAGGGAACAGGTTCTGCCAGTCTAGATGTGGGGCGGTAGTTGGGCACTGTTCATCTATAACATTTTTTTTACATTTCTGCTTTTAAGCACTTGTCAATACCATAGTGTTTATGATAAGGTATCTAATCTATTATCTATTATTATGTAGTGTAATATATAATTCGTATTTGTCTGCATACAATTTATCAATAAAAACAACTATTTATGGTTTGTCTTTAGAAATGTAGATTGGAAAAAAAGCTGGATGTTTGTATAATTTTTAATTGAGATACAGAAAAAAAATTGCAAGATTAGAAGAAAGCAAATGGAAAAAAATACATAAAATATATGTCAGGAGTTTTAAAGTATTAGAAGAGACATTCCAGACTGTTACAAACAACTCAGAAAAGTCAGAGAGAGATTCCAGTTGACTGAAGAAGGGCAAAGAGTACATCTGGAGAAGAAAGGAATCATCTTGGGAATTACAAGCCAATCAGCCTAGTTTGATTGCAAGCTTTTAGGGAATAATAAAGACATAAAAGATTATCAACATACTTATATCAAATAAAAAAGTCATACCTATTGCATTTCCCAGGCAGCATATCTGCTGAAGAGGATAGGAGAAAGTCCGCCTTGATTTCAGTAAGACTCTTAACAGTTTTATGTGGAGTTTTCCTGATTAAGGAGATACATCTTCACTAAATTACTGTGAAGCAGAATTATACCTGATTGTAAAACAGCACTTAGGCAAATTTTTAATAATTTTCTGTCAGACAGAGGAGCACCTCGAGTTTATGGGGGTTTATAGAAGATTCAGGGACAGTCTGGTCAACTGGAAGACAATCTGGTCTTTTCCAGGTCTTGCTCACATTGCTACTAATAGCTGCAATGACAGAGGAGTGAATTTAAAACCTATGAGCAGCATTGAGCTATGCAGAGTCACAGGCACAGTGTAAGTAAGTCAGAGATTGACAACAAATTGCTCTAAAATCAGATAGGTGAAGTTCATAAAAGATAAGGTGCATATTAAAATTAGGAACTCTAGCTCTGGTGGGACATTGGTTCAAATGAAAGGCAATAAAATTGCAGAAAACATCAAAAAGCCATTCACGATGTCAAGTTTAGACTTTTGAAAACTATAGCAGTGGAGAGCACAGAAGAAAGATTCCCAGATCTTCCAGGCTTCTTGTCCTGGGTGTGTCCTAAAAGTCACTAAGGTTCTGAGTTGATTCTGCAGGTAGTTTAGCTGTGTTCACATGGCAGGGATTACAAAACAGTAAAATCTACATATCTCAAACTGACACTTCATTAGTCTGGCTTTGGGGTGATTGACAGCTAAATATCTCAAGGTTGATTGAAAATGTTCTTTACCTATGTGGTCTTTGCCCACATTGCCTTTCCCAGACTGTCAGACCATTTGTCCTATAAACCTATAGCATTGCCACTAGAAATAAAATTCTTAGTTTGAACATAACTAGTATGATAGGAAAAGATCTTTATCTTAATACCTTAATACAAGAATTCCTGTCTGAAAAATACACACTACCAGTATAAACATTCTTATACCATGCTTCTTCCCTGCTCTTCTGCTGAGGGTATAATTCACTATGATATAACAACAGTTTATGTCCCTTGTTTCAAAATATAAACATTTTCTATTTGGCTGTATTAAGAGAACTGTTGTTCAACAGACAAAGTTTATGCATGAAAAATCTACTTTATTACTGGTAAGAAATTTTTATCAACATTCTCAAGGCAATATATGTCTAAATACTAACATAAACACTATCAATAGTGAATTGTTCTTCATTAACAGTGACATTATATTAATGCAGTATATTCTATCTCTATATTATACAGCACTTGTTTTTTTATTAGACTGCTTTGTAATAATAAAGTTGGTCATTTAAAGTATCAGCATCAAGAGTTTTGAGCATATTCTGTCAACATCTTTATCAGCCAAACCTTGGATTTGTCAAACAAACTTGCTTTCTTCTCTTTAAGGACTTGCAGCAGTTTCTAACTGTATTGTTGATAATATTTAATATGGTAGATAAGATAGCAGTATGTGCATACTTTTTCTTTGGGGGGGGGTGGGGTGGCAAAAGGCACAACAATGGAGAAGAGAAGAAGAATAATAAGGAATGATACAACAGAATACTAGTTTAGTTGTTTATGGAGTTATGGGTGTTAAAGACGGAGATTTAAGGATCTCTAACTTTTTGCTTGTAATAAGCGTTCTCACTCACAGTGAAAGTCCACTTTACCACAATACAGACAAGACAGTTCTGGTTCTTCATTTCTGATCCTTTTCTAGATCTTTCTTTTCTTCTGTTCCCAGGTCATCATTTTCCCAAATATCCCATGCCTTACAAATACATACTCTGCATTGTTTTGTTTTGTTTTGTTTTTCTTTATTTGATCTAATCCAACTCATCTTCACCATGTCCTACCAAGCATGAGGGATCTCAGCCCTTATAATTTTTTGCATATATGATAATTAATATTTGCCCTTTGATAACGTTGAAGTATATTTCGCCATACAGAGTTAACTATCCCAGCTCTGTGTAAAATACAAGTAGAAGAACAACAGTGTTGGGACCATATTATACCCAACAATTCACTTTTAATACTGTGAATCCTTTGATTTTGTCCATAATCCTGCAAAGAGGCTTTATTTATTTCACTCTGCACATGGTTTCTTCACTGAAACATGGAGTTTCTGTGCGTGTCTCTCAAATGCAGCCAAATTTCTTTCACTTCTGTTAATTCACATATCAATATAATTTCTTTGCTGTGAAATTACATTTCATCTTCTTACCTCCTCTGCCAAAATTACTGATGCCAGTATGATTCCTGTTTCTACTGGACACACTATCTTTGAAGAGCACAACTGAAAATCTGAAATTTTCCTTACAAAGAAATGGCAGGATTCAAAACAGAGATATGCAGAGCACTAAACTGGCCTAATTTCTTGAACTTCCATTTGATTGTCTGGTGACATTTTCCACTTAAAAGATCCTCTTCAGCACCAAAACTGGAACATAGATGACAAAAGTTTTGACAGCATAACTACCAATGTGTGGGGTCAATGATAGCATTTCTGTGTGGTCTTTACATAATGAAACAAAAACTTATTATTCACCAGATTCTTCTCACACCTAAAGAGAAATGTTAGACTTCATACTGAGAAACACTTTTTTCCAAATGATTCTATCTGAGGCCACTGACTGATCTGTAACTGTAGCATTCATCATTTCTTCTCATTATTATTTCACAAGTTTTTTCAATGCAGACAGTTTTTCAAGGCAGAAATTGAAACTAAAGTTATGGTGCTTAAGAGTTATTTGGCAATTACCCAAAATAAGATGAAATGTTCTTCTCAGGCTGCCTTTTCCTGTCTATATTTCAAGCTCGGCTCCATTAACTAGTATTAAACAGCATCAAGGAACACAAACTGCATAAAGCAGAACTTGGTAAAATTTAAATAAAGATGGATTTAAAATTTAATCAATTTGTCTCAGAAATCACACACTGCTGACAGATCTACAGTCAGTTAAAGATCTATTTTAGCTTTCCACTAATGCAGATTAGTCTTTTTTAAGCTCTTTCAAGCTTTTTGATCAGTACTGTTCTCTGAGGCTTCCAACCTATGCCTTGTTTTCCCACTACAGATTAAAACACTGCTGACTCTGAATTTGCTCCAGATTTGTATATCCAGGAGGCCTCTGTATTTCAGTAATTCATTCTTTGTTCCAATGGTATAAACCATAGTCATTAAATTGTGAGTACTATCCTACTGACCTAAATCTAGGCTGATTGCCCTTGAGACAATCAGAGAGGTTCTCTCTTTTTGCTTTAAGTGCTCTCTTAAAAGGACTAAAAAGACTCTTTCACTGTTATGAACTTTCAGTTGGCCACTCTGCACAGCACTGACAATCTTGATATCCCTTAGTAATATAAGGGCCATTAGGAAAGCCTTAAAGCTTTCTATGATTTTGGTTTGGCTTACGTACATCTTTTCAAATACAGCTTAGTTGATGTGCCAGCTCTGGAGTATTACTTCTGTCCAGCACTGATAGAGAAGTATGTCTTATGTTTGTTGAATCTACTTTATGAATGAGAGATCTGAATAATTCAGAGCCTGACCTAAACATTTCAAATTTTGAATGCTTTGAACTGACAGTCAGTGTGGACATATTGCTAGCTAGTTGATGAATTTAAACTTTGAAAAGATTATTCTCTGACTTTATATAAGGCTCCAAAAACCGAGGCAATTTACCATATAAACTCAAAAATTTAGCTGTGAAAACAACAGTCTTTCTTTTTATCTTCATTTTTAAGAAAAATAAAATTAACAGATATCATGTATCGAGAGCTGGAACACCTTTTCTATGAAGAAAGGCTGAAAGAATTGCAATTGTTTAGCCTGGAGAAGAGTTTGCTTTGGGGAGACATTATAACATCCTTTCAATATATAAGGAGAGCATATGAGAAAGATGGAGAGAGATTTTTTACTGTGTTCTGCAGTGACAGGACAGGGGGCAATGGTTTTAAATTGAAAGAGGGTAGCTTTAAATCAGACATAGTTTTTTTGCAATAAGGGTGGTGAGACAGTAGAATAGGTTGTCCAGAGAAGTTGGGGGTGCCCTTTCCCTGGAATTGTTGAAGATCAGGCTGGATGAGGCTTTGAGTGACCTGATCTAGTGAAAAATGTCCCTGCCTTTGGCAGGGGGGTTGAAACACATGATCTTTGAAGGTCCCTTCCAATCCAAGCCAAACCATTCTATAATTCTATTATTCTATAATTCTGTTATTCTATCCCCTAGCAAGCTATGAAATTTTCATTTCAAATGTCTACTGCATATTACTGAGTTATTTTTTATGCACAAGCCTTACATTTATCTAGATTTAAGAAAATCAACTTTTACACAATAAAGTTACCAATAAAACAGCAAGTAACAGAAAAAGGTTGCATATGTTTCCAGAAGGTCATTCTGCAATATTCAGTGCTGTAACTATTTCAAAAACTTCCATGTTGTTCATATTGCTGTATTTCTGAGAAAAAGCTCTGAGCTTATAGATAGTATCTATACCAAGGAGACATTTTTAAGGTTTAAAAACCCCAATATTTATATCTTTAGCCTGGTTGAAGAAATAGACTTCAGACACTATCATCTGGCAAACTGGTAGCTAGGGTTCTTTAGATGTGCTTTTGGCCCGGTGCATCTCCCTGTCCATGGGTCTTGGATTGGAAACTGATTCTCCCTAGAACCGATGCCCTTCACTGTGAGACTGTCAGTAGTGCTGATTTGTTTGCATTTAGCAGATGGAGGAGAGTCAATTAAAAGTAGCTGTTGCTGTTTTCCCCAGTAGCAATGGAAGAAGAGCAGCTCCTGGCTTTCCTAGAAGCTGAAATTCAATCTGAGCATAGTGAGAATCCCATGGGTATGACTGGCTATAAGACTGTCTAAGAGAACTAGACAAATATTCTCATTTTTCTATTAAGCTCTTTCAGGTTTGTGTAAGTTCTCAGGAACCTTACTTTCAAGGGTCTCTTTTCAAAAATACAGAGTAGGATTCTATCATATATGCTTTGAGGCTGCCATTTTTACCATTTTCTCATATAGTGTTTGTTCATACTCTTGCTTTTGAAAGCAGTATCTTATAAAGATATGAGGAAATTCCAATCTACCAAACCAGTTAGGCTGATAATTTTGATTCTAACTTCAGAGCAGAGATATGCTGTGTTGGACATGAATGCTTTAAAGCAGCCTTAGCCAGAACTGCTGGCGTAAGTTAATTTACACTGACAGGAGATTATGAATTTTAGACTGTGAGTGAATTTCATTTTGTTTGCTTCTTAATCAGATTGTAGTAATTGGGGTCAACAGCACTGTTTTCTTACAAGCTGTCAGCACAATTACCTAGAATTTGGTATTCTGAACAGTGGAGTAACAGATATTGTGCATATTTGTGGTACCGTGTAAGCGAAAAACAAGGTCTTGTAAGACTGATTTTAAGTACACATGTGGCATAGTGCTTCTTAGTCAAATGTCATATTTTCCTTATGTGCTACTATTTAGAAAACAAGCCTAGCATTTCAAATAGACATTGTCTTGAACTAATGTTCATGCTCTGTCTGCACAGCAGAGCATAGCAGCACTTGGCATGCAAGGCAAAAAATGTTACAACAGTTTAACAGTTTAGAAAAGTTTGCTTTGCTTAATAACGTGTAATCAAAATAACAAAAGCCACACCTGATGTCAAGTTCATATGATTTTGCCAAAGAAATCAAGTAAAACTTAGATCTAGAAATTTGGTACTGGTCTACTCATTCAATGAGGACTTATTCAATAGGGCCTAACAATATTCAATTAAGGGCCTCTAACAAATAACAGCTTAACTTTCCTTTCTGAAAATGATGGAAAATTGAAAGATGGTCTTGGTGGTCGATCAACTACAAGCCTTCATTCATAAACAATTAATTAAAACTTCTACCATACTAACTTTATAAAAGAGAAGAAAGAAAAATATATGCAACAGTATGGTATCGCTTTTGTAAAGGAAGTCCACCTTCTGAATTCTTGATTGTGTCGCTCCTTGGACAGCTGTCTGCTCCCACTCCTCCTCTTCTAGTAGTGCTCCAATTACAAAATGTAGGTATCAAATCACAGGGCTCCATTAGCTGTCTTGCTGGATGGCTAAAGATTAAACAAGCTGCAATCGACCCAGTGTTGTGGGATGTTGTGTGTCCAGCCCAGGCAGCTGCTTCTTTTCTTCCACTAATTTGAGTCTTAGAGAATGAATCCCAAGGCTGCAAGGTACTGCTGACATTAAGTACTCTTGGTAGAGTCTGCCCAAACCTTTACACACCATTTCAACAATATAATCTCCTCTATGTTATTGCCCATGTTATTTGTTTGTTTGTTTGTTTTTTAAATGAAGGGCGGCAACTACGACAGAACACAAAATTAAACTCAAGAATTATCTACATTTGCTTCTGGATCCTTTTAATTACAGCTTTCTCTCTCAACCAAGGGCCAATTTTTTCTGACTTTTCATCAGTCTAGAGATTTTTGGTCCAGAACTTGTAATTCTTTCAGACCTCAAGCCCCTGTCTTATCCTGCAGCCCTGACAAGCATGTTCAGGCATGACAGGACTGCCTTAGATTTCAGAAATCTTGAGGTCTTTTTAGTAGTTTTATAGCATATCAATATGTTTAAAAAATTAAGGAAAGTTCAGGAATATTCTGAAGCATTAGCTCTGAACTGTCTATCCAAATACATTGCTGTAATCGCCTCTGGTATAGTTGTGGCCTGAGCTACTTAACTCTTCTTAGTAATTCCTGCTTGAACTTCAGAAACTAGCAAAGGCTATGGATCATTCCAAACAAGTGCTCTGCTTGCAGCCACTGTGTTTTGGAGACAAATATATTTACCAGTATACAGAAGCCTTCCCTTGTCAATTTGTTTTAGCATCAGATAACAACCTTGATTACATTTAAGCTAGTAGTATAGATACATCATTAATGTGATGGCCACATAGCCAAAAATGCAGACAACCCAGTACCTCCTGCTGTACACAAGGTAAAAGCAGTAAGAAACTAGGTAACATTCAAGAAATGTTTGGCTTGGGTATAGTAGCTGAGACCAAAGAACAACAGGTGACATTTTCTAAGTGACTAGCAAGTAAGTATGCTTTGGGTTGAATAATTAATAACCTGGAGTATGAATCAGTGCCAAAGAGGATTTTTATTAAACAAGAATTGCACTGTTGCAAGAAGCTGCATCCTTTTTTTCAACAACTATTCGCAAAATTGAAAAGTGCAAGGAAAAAAACTAGGTGGAAATGGAAGCTGGCATTCTTCTAGTATAAGTGAGAGCATGTTCATGACTTCTTTATTGTAATAAGGTAAAAGATAAACGATAGCTACCTGTATTTAAATATTCAACTTTTATGAATTTTTAACTTTTCATTAGAACAGAGTTTCTTTAACTGTTGGAGAAATGGCATTACCATCAAGTAGAGTCACAGAATCACGAAATATTAGGAGTTGGAAGGGACCTCTCAAGATCATCCAGTCCAACCTCCCCTGCCAGAGCAGGATCACCTAGACCGAGTCACACAGGAACGCGTCCAGGCGGGTTTTGAATGTCTCCAGAGAAGGAGACTCCACAACCTCTCTGGGCACCCTGTGCCAGTGCTCTCTCACCCTCACAGTAAAGAAGATTTTTCTTATGTTTAAGTTGAGTTGCCTGTGTTCCAGTTTGTGACCATTACCCCCATCCTGTTGCTGGGCACAACTCAGAATAGTCTTGTTCCATCCTTCTGACACCTGCTCTTTAGATATTTATAAGCATTGATGACATTCGTCCTCAGTCTCTTCTCCAGGCTAAACAGACCAATGTCTCTCAGCATTTCCTTGTAAGAGAGATGCTCCAGTCCCCTTATCATCTTAGTGGCTCTACACTGGATTCTCTCCAGTAGTTCCTTGTGTTTCTTGAACTGGGGAGCCTAGAATTTGACACAGTGTTCCAGATGTGGTCTCGGCAGGGCAGAGTAGAGAGGCAGGATAACCTCCCTTGACCTACTGGCTACGTTGTTCTTAATGCCCGCCAAAGCACTTTACAAGAAAGTTTTTTTTAAGTGCAACTAATTTGGTTGTTTATTTCCTTCAAATCAAAATTATAATTACATCATAGTATTAAAAGCCACCTTTTACTTTAGGAATTCTAGCATATGCGTGTATGTATACTGTTGTATAGATGTCTGTATATCCTTTCTGTAAACTAGGCTATATACTATACAAGAGCATTTGCTCAAAAAGCCAAGGAAATTCTTTCAAGAGAACATGTTTTGAAAAGAAAAAAGGAAATCACCACTGGGTGCCACTGTTCTTCCTTGCCAGCTATCTTGCCTGTCACTGCAGAATTATATTAGCAGTACAGACATGATCCAAAGCCCATTCACTCAGTGCAAATCTCACAAAGACTTAAATAGCATGTGATGAGAATCTAAAAGAACGTGGCCCTTCAACAGAGATATGTCTCTTGCGTAACTATTAAAAACTATGGTAGCTGCTTGTGCAACAAAAATCTCTGGAATTTTATTCCACTGCTGTACATGGTTTCTGAGAGTAGCAGCTTCTAAGACATAAGTTGGCAAGCATTTGTTATATAAAAAAAAAATCATTCACTGGCCCTGAATTCCTGAGAATGCTATGGTAAATCTTCTGCTCACTTCAGCAGAGTTCTGGGCAGACTCTTAGAGACCAGTTCTTCCTTCACGCTATGGAATCTACTTTCCTCCAGAGAGATACACATTTCAGAGCATCAACAAGAAGCTGAAATTCTGTTTTCTATTCCTCCTAAGATGCATTATTTGCCATGCAATAACACTACAATGAGGATGCATAGCAATTGAAATTTAGTGATGCTGGCATTTTTCTTCTCCTGGCTTCATTCTCCAACGGTAATACTGTTGATTTATGAAAGACTTAGAGTACTTAGATAAGCGATTTCCTGGCTTTGTGCCTTCCCCTTCTCTGCCTCCACACAGCCCCGGGTCATGAAAGGGAAAGGGAGAGCATTGTCCTAAGTTTTAATAATAAGATTAATGCTAAATGCCTTTGGCATTTGAAAGATATTTTCTGGATCTGTATGTTACATAATTTTAGCTAAATGGTACAGGAAAGTTAGAAATACAATGTTCAGAAGTACCTTAAGTAACTAAGGAATGTAGGGCAGACTTAGAGGGATTTTTAAATATCTAAGAATCCAAACAGTAGGATGTTTAAATGCTTAAGGTCAATGGTAGGCAGATACGCCTGGAACTTCCTAGACATTGGCATGTTCAGCATTTAGGGATACTAAGGAATTAACTGTTCTGGCTAGATATATAAACACCTGTGACAGACACATGAAGGAGTCTTCATCTTAGAATGATGTTCACAGAAATCAATAAACTGAGTGGAAGTTTGCTTAAACTAACTGAATTTGCTCTAATTGCATAAAAATAATATTAATTGAAAAAGAGGTCTTCCACATTCTCCTGTCCTGTCTCTCTTGCTTTCTGAGGTTTAGACCCAACAGTCTCATGACATTGGATGTTTGGTTTGGAGGTTTTGCACATTCCTGATGGAAACACAGGGACACTTGAGTTATAAGGCAAGTATAAGGGATTTCAGAATTCTCAGTGGCATCATAATGATGGGCACAGCTATTCCATCCAATTTTTAAAATCTAAGATACTTTTGAACCTAGTCTTTAGTATACAAAATGTGGTTTAGGCTTTAAAAGATTAGATAAATCTGTGTCTGGGAAGTGTTTGGTGATTGGAGACTATCTGTTTAATAATTTTTTGCAAGAGAACGCACGTTGGCGTTTCTGAAAATAT
>NW_010160305.1:0-23175 GCF_000695765.1 Mesitornis unicolor | reverse complement strand
CCCTTAGCTTTCCTAGGACAGAGTATCTCCTCAGTACTGTCTACATGCCAGTGGTTGAGATAATTTCAATTCAGTGATAATTCCTCTGTATTCATTGTCTTATTTTTGTTATTCTTCATTTATTCCATCATAGATTGTATAGGAGTCAGGTTATTCCTTGCACTATAAGACTAGCTGAAGGCCTAGCTGCATTAATTTCAAGTTAGCCTGATACCATTTACAAGAGTTCTCATCTCTTTTATTGAATGAAATAATAGATGCAGTTATGCAAAACTGATTCACTTAAAATATGGGGAGAAAGCAGCAATTGTAAGGAAGAAAAGAAAGACTTGTTCTAGGTTTTAGAGTGGAAAAAACTGATGAAACTATACATAATAGGGCTCATGTAAGTAAGGTTAAATATTTTATAGGCTGTTTATTTTGTAAGACCAAACTATGCTAATGAAAAGGGGACAAAAAAGATGAGTCTTTCAAGCTGAGGAAAAAAATTCCATCTAAAAATTATACTTCTGCACTTAAAATTTCCAAGTGGCACTGGACAAAGTGGATCCTTTTGGAATTTTATAATAATAAATAGCTTTCAGGTAAATATTTTTTAAAATAATGGCTATTGTGCCTGGATTACATAATAAAACATTTCTTTGTTTAGGTGGATAAACTTTTAGTTAGGCATAGTTGTTTGGGTGGTTTTTAGTTAAAAAAAAATCTGTGAGTGATTTAATCTGAAGAGCTATTTGTTGAGTATTAATGCATTCAAATATACAGTGCTTCCAATTGGAGCCAGAGAGAACCACTTGTCTTCGCCTTGCAATCCCTGGTGTCATTTGAACTTCTCATGTGACAACATTCTAATAAGAAAAGAGACAATAGGCATTGTTAGTCCTGCATATTAATAAATAAGAGCCACAGTGTATGCAAACAAAGACTGCTTCCTGGAACATTGTGTCACAAGATTCCCAGGGTCAATCCTGACTGCTTACTCTGATGAGAAGCTCTGTTGAAATCAATGAGCTCAATTCTCCTCACAGTTTTACACCACTGCAGAGACTATTTGGGACTATTACACAGTCCCAAATTCTGATCTCAGTTTTGTTAATGTAATTCAGATCAGAAATGACCTACTGATGTAAGAGTTATATCCGGTGTTACCCTAGGGCTCTCTAAAAAGGCTCATATGAGCATGGAAAACAGGCCTGGCTGCCATTAAGCATCTTTGCAGAGCTGTAATTAGATAGTAAAATCTGTGTGAGCCACTATAGAAGTGGTGAGAGAAGAGCTTTTGAGGATTTAAGCAAGTGTCCCGCTTTTTTCACTAAGCAGGGAATGAACGGAATGAATAAGTACTATGTGACTGTGTCTGTGGAGCTTATAACCCCTGTGTTTTTTCTCTAAACTCAGACTTAAGTTACTCTAAAGAAGAGTATTTTACTTTCTTGGTTGTGTACTTTTGAGTGCCCTTATTCCCAGAAGAGCTCACTTACTTTTTGGATTGCTAAGTAACAAAAGATAAAAGGCTATCATATAAAAGACAGACAATCAGAAACAGGTCAATTCTCTTCGAAAAAACAGGCAATCTGACATTCGTACCCTTCATTGATATTTGTTACTTTCTAAACATCTCTAATATTTATTTTCTAGGCCTCTAACATACACGCGGTGTTATTCCTTGAAAAAACTGTTAAAAGATCTTTGATAACATGCCTATTACCTAGGAAAACCTACTATAATCTTCTTAACTAGTTTTTGTTCATGTTAGGGTGTTGGACTAGATGATCTTTGAAGGTGCCTTCCAACCCAAAACATTCTGAAACTCTGTGTGTGTGTGTGTGTTTATGTACACAATATGGTACTGAAAACAGCTTTTTAACCCCTTTGTATTATTCTCCTCTCAGTTACTCATCCATGGGGCTTGATTCCCTGTTACAGCACTACCCCGTACCTTCCTTATATTATTTGGGTATGAATTTAGTAGAGTGCAGTATTGTCTCATGAGATATTTCCCACTTAAAGCAATTTAATGAGAAACGTAGTTGGAGCCCTAAACTTGATGGACAACCTGAGGAGAAAAACAAATGGAGTACTCTTTGGGAGTACATTTTACTAGGAAGAAGGAAGCCTGGAATAAACCAAGTCCTAGTCCTGAAATCCTTCTGGGGGTTTATACTCATAAAACTCTGCCAAATAAATAGTAGAGGTTGTAACCAAAATACATCATGATATTGTAGACAGCTGGTACTAACTGGCCAGTACTTGTTAACTGATCTGCAGTCTGTTCACTCTCAGTTAACATTAAAGTTTATGTGAATGTCCAGACAATTGAATTAAAAGTGTTTGTTTGGGGTTTTTTTAAATATAATTTTTATATATTTTTTTTCTCTAATAATTCACCACTAGTTGGGGCAAGAGAATGAAAAGAATAAGAGGAATGAGTTCTTAACAAGATTCTTATCTTCCTTCAGAATTACTAAGTACCATGGGTTTCTGTCGTGTACTTTTTCTTCAGCCTCTATCTCTAATGGATCTGAGCAGGCTGTTCAAGTTCCAAGAAATTCTGATGCTCTTGAGAGCCTCAGAAAGTACATTCAGGAAGGTTTGTTTCCTTTTGGTCTTTGACCACTGTCAAACAGGCAAGATTAATGCTAAGAAAAGTAGCAATTTTGTCATGAATTTGGACCTGCCTGTGTATACATCATGCTCCTGAAGACTTAACTGAGGGCCTTGTACAAGGTAACAGATAGAATGCAGTAATATCTACGTGTGCAAATGTATTTAATTAGTTTATCATATACATATATTTTCAGTATGATAACTATAGCCCATATTTATCTAGGTCTGCTTGTCTACTGTGTCTTTTTCAAAACAATACTATATCCTCGGAAAAGTTTCAGTTTATTGCTGATACAAATGAGTACAAGCACAAAGAAAAGGAGAAAAATGCGTATTCACTAGTAACTTGAGAACTGACTGATTTGAGTTGTTCAATTGATTTTTCCTCTGAATTATGTTGACTCCTCTCTCTGTGTCAGTGCAAACAATGATGAGGTTCAAGTACAAGTCCACATTAATGTTCGAGTAAAATCACTCCTCTCTCTTCTCTTGCTGACCTGAATTCATGACATAATATTTAGGTTTAAGAACATGAAGATAACTATAACAATGACAACTTTATCTCTACATTTCAACCAGACTATCTTTCCCAGGCACCAGCAACAGTAGCTCTCTATTACAGATCTTTCAAGGTGATTATGGAATTTGTACAAAGAGATTTTTAGTTAAATGCTGAAAGCCTAACACATTGTGCCGTATTGCTATGCTACCTAACTAGTCCTGATTAGGGAGGTTACTGAGAATACCTTGGGCACTTCATCAAATTGTGTAATGGCTCTAGAATACTTGATATTAATAAAGATTTGTGCTTGGCTGTGGTGGTACCCTATTTAGGCCAGTGCCCATTTAGACTGTTTTCCCTCTATTTCTTTGTGAGTTCAGGTCTATAAAAGCAATACGGTATTTCAGCTGGTACATTTCTAGGGGATTACTGTACTTGACGGGTGGTTAAACATCATTCGATGCATGCAATTATTGCCCAAATATGCACTGCCTATTGTGGTTTAGTGTCTAAATAGAACACTGGATCTAATGAGGATAAGTTTGTTTGAAGTAAGGTTCTCTTAGCAGCGGTGTTTATATGTGAAAGTGCATAAACACTATTCTTTCTGTAGAGTCAAAAGTGAAATTCCTTCTCTACAGCTAGTTCTGCCTGAACACACGCTTAAGTTTTATGTCATACTCAGCTGATCACAGGATCACAAAATCATAATTATTAGTGACAGAGAAACCTATTAGGTAAGTCCCACGGGGACCAGTACAGCATCACTGACACGGTAATCTCTTGTAATAAATGTAGTCATACAGCTAATGTAGGTAATTGGAACTTTCTGTCTCTCTATCCAGTTAATTCGCCTGAACGCAGGCTTAAGCTTTGTGTTTTCCCAGATGATCAGAGAATCCCAAAATCAGAATTATTAGTGATAGAAAAACTTATTTGGTAAGTCTCCCAGGAAGCAGCACTGACACAGTAATCTCTCATGATAAATGCAGTTATACAGCTAATTTTAGTAACTGGGACTTTTTTCAAACAAATATGTTACTTCTGAGTCCATTTGTATCTGATATTACAAGAGAATTGTTCTGCAGCACGACTTCAGCTTTGTCAGTGAGAAAGGAACACAAACACTGGTACAGCAGTGCTGTATTTGGAGCAGCATATTGGCTTAAAGGGAATGGCAAAGATATAACAAATTCGCTTTTGTTCTTGTTTTTCCAGGCAGGATGTTTGCCTCTGCTTACTAATTACATATCCGATGGCTTTGCTTAGTCTCAAATGTCATGCTGTTGGTGGTATGAATGGTGTATGCATACGCCTGTGCCTTCAGCATACAATATAGTTTGTGTTTCTTCCTCTTTTCCCATGGATTTTTTGAGTTGGACAAATAATTTACATTCTCTTTCATCTGAAACTTTTCAAATAGATGTGTAGGCTGTATCTTCGCTGGAAACTAATCATAGGTAAAATGGCTGCCGGCTAGTCTGTATGTAGCAATTTAGCATGCAACAATAGAACTACACATAAATATACGTATGTTGGGGTCACGCACATTGGCCTGTCTTTGGCTATGATCAGTAGAACAAGCAGTTCAACTCAGGATTTCTAAACCCACTCATTTCTGCAGAAGAGGATGGGCTAGCCTGCCTGCCAAATGAAGAGATTAATGAAACTAATGCTGTACAGCAGAATGGTTCTGGTCTCAGCAGCCACAGGTATCTGAACTCCTGCTGTGGAATGCCCATTCCCCATGGCCTGCATCAGTTTAGCTGAGATTCACACAAGCACTGGAGCCTTGCTTCTTTCAGTACAGAGGGTGACAACAGTCCGATACAGGAAGGCATGCTACCGGCCTAAACAGCTGTTTTTCTTCCCTTCCTGCTAAAAGGTGCCTGACTGGAGACAATCAAATAAGAGGCTAAAGCTGGCCCTCAGGCTGTATTTTGACTGACTGACTAGAGCCTGAAAATCTGGTGTGACCATGTTCTGTTAAATGCTTATCGTGGGAATTTGTTCTTCCCTTAACAACTGACAGCTGTTAAACTTTTAGGCAACAATTATTGATTGTGCCTCTGTCAAATGGCTGCTTGGTCTTTCTGGTACCAACTATGGCAGAGATACCAGGGTTACAAGGAGGGGCAAGGAAACTCCTCTTGCCTGGAGATGTGTGACAAACCTTTGAAGGTGTCCATGTTGACCAGAATGTCAAGAAAAGGCAGATCTGTGTGGTGGCACTTGATGTCTTACTGTTATCTTTGGCCTTTTAATCATCACTGTGCATTGCCAACTGGTTTGCTTGATCCTGTTACCAGTTCCTGCTACTCTGACAACGCTGTGCAGTTTAGACTTTCTCTGTGAGACATTAATGCCTTCATACCAGGCCAGTGCTGAACTTAGATTCTGATATAATCCTCCTTTACATGTGAAAAAACAGATTCATCACTTTTTTATTAAGCCTGAAGTATGTGTTGTGTTTTACTTAATACCAGACAAAAGAGTGCAAGCAGAGAAACTGACAGCTGGAGTGTCAGTAAAATGGTGAAGTTCCATATGAAGTTTAGTTCTCTGCTGGCAAAGTGGGACTGGTCGCAGTAGAGCAAGTTGGGAGAAACATATGTTTGGGAGACTGTACTTGGAGAAGTTTATGGAAGGGTTGGAAGGAAAATCAGGTATCAGTTTTTGTGATTGTAGCATCTGCACATTTTCACAGTAATTATCTTTTGTTATCAGTATTCAGGAGATGTAATTTGAGGTCTGCCTTCAGGGCATGGTGATGATGATGGCACAGATCATTTTAAGGGAAAAGGCTTCAGTAAAGACAGAATCATAAAAATACCAATCCATCCTTATAACACCTGTAAGAATTAAATGTCACTTCGCTGTGTGCAGACAGCTGTTCCTAATATCAGTGTAATGTATGTTAAACAATAGCAACTGAAACATGCTAATAGAACTAGAAGGTGAATTGTAGCAAATAGAATGAAGCCAGAACACCAGGATTTATGTACACATATCTTACAGTGCTGTAAAACAACGACAATGAGACCTTAAATGTCCACATATAATAAGGACCTTTTTTTTTTTTTGGTGGTCTGAAAGATAGCCTAGAGCATAACATCCTATAATTCTTAATAAATTATGATTTAGCATTAATTTCAGAATAATGCCACTTTTTTGCTTGCACTGACCAATTTGCATCACACACAAGTTTTTAAGTTCTCATACTCTGGAAAATGTTAACACAGACACACATGACCTAATTATGGACTAAAAAGCAAGCCACAGACATATGAGTCATAGAGTGGATTGACAAAAAAAAATCTATCAGACACTTAGCCGATCTATACATATTTTTTTTACCAAGTAAGTCTAACTTCATTTAGTAGTCTACGAAAAAAACCCAACTGGTTATATAAAACAAGGTTCACGAATTTTATGAAAACAGGAAATCTGATACAGTTTTTCTAAATTAAAAACTGACTAATCCACTGTGAAACTGATTCATATTGGGCTGGCAAAAAAGTAATTGCGGTTTGTTATTTTTTAATAGATTTGAAATGTAGCTAACTTCATTTTAAACCACAAATTCATTATGTAACCTGACAGTTCACAGTTCAAGCTTGTTTTAGAAAAAGAAAGTGTACAATTTCATTAACAATATTTATTTGGCATCGATTTCAAAATTGAAATTCAAAAAGAACATTTTCATCATATTTTGCTGTACTACTTCAGAAAAGGAGAAAATGCTGTGCAAGCTCATAAAAGTTTATGTGATGTCTATGGTGAAGATGCCTTAAAACTACAGCAGTGTCAGAGTTGGTTTGTTAAATTTCAGTTTGGAGATTTTGATGTCACAGATGCATCACACTCAGGGAGGCAAACTGAAGTTGATGACAACAAAATTCAGGCATTGATCAAATCCAATTGGCATTTAATGACATGAGAGATTGCTGATAGTCTTAACATTTCAAAACCAAGTGCTGAAAACAATTTAAAACAAACAACTTGGATATGTTAGGAAGCTTGATATTTGGTTACCACATGAACTCAAACAAATAATCTCACTAAGCACATTGACATCTGTGATTCTCTCTTGAAACATGAAGAAAATTACCCTTTTTTGAAACTTATGGTAACAGGCGATCATCTACAACAATGCTAAATGGAAAAGATTGTGGAGCAAGCATGATGAACCAGCACAAAGCACTTCACAAGCAGATATTCACCAAAGGAAGGTTATGCTGTCAGTTTCAAAGGTTTTGTGTGTTTTGAATTGCTTCCAAGGAACCAAACCATTAATTCAGGTGTGCACTGTTGTTGTCAACTGGATCAACTAAATGATGCCATCAAATAGAATTGGTGAATCATAAAGGTGTTGTGTTTCTCCATGATAACACTAGATCACATACAAGTTTGGCCACTCATCAAAAATTGTTGCAGGTTGGATGGGATGTGTTACCACATCCACCATATTTGCCAGACCCAGCACCATTCATCTGCCGTTTGTTTCATTCATTTCAAAACACCTTGAATGGTAAAACCATCACTGCTGATGAGGATATCAAATTGTTCTTGGAACTGTTTTTTTCCAAAAAAGATAATAACTTTTGTAAGTGCAGAATCATGAAGTTGCCTGAAAGATGGTAAAAGGTAATGGAACAAAATGGACAATTTCTTGTTTAATACATTTGTTTGTTTCCCATGAAAAATTCACCTTTTATTTACCCAGAAAAGAAACCCAAAACCAAACCACAATTACTTTTTGGCCAACCTAATATGATCTCACCTAACTTTAGCTGCCTGAAAGGTAGCTATTAGAGTTCATATTACCTATGTAGGCTCCATCCCCAATCAAAGGAAAGATACCATTGGAACCAGAGGTTTATTCATCTTATTCTGCTTTCAGTGACTAGGAACTGTCTTTGCTGATTACAAATGGAGAAAGAATTTTATTTTTAAACCAGACAGCAACTGCTCATATGGCTCAAGTTAAGTGAGAAGAATCCTGTGCTCAGATTCCAAAACTGGGATGATAGCAGAAGACAGACGAATACTGATAGTTTTAATACCTACAATAAGAAAATATAGGATGAGGTGATCTAGTGTTTTATGACATACAAAAGAATTGCATACATTATTTCAGGCAGACTATTCAGGTTCACACAGTAAGCAGCTACACACTGCAGGAATGTTTCTCTAGGTTGGCTGATGCAAGGTAAAACATAATATAACGTGTGATAGAGATCTGTACCATTCAATCTTCTTGTACTAACAATATTAATGCTTTTAAGCAGTGGTGTCTTTTGGCCTGGTGCAAATTTATGAAATTATGTGTTTAGTGTCCAAGATAAGAGATGGCCTTGTTTCCATGTAGGTGAATTAGTGCACTTCAGGTAGATCCAACACAGAGATACAGTATGCTTGAGAATATAATGCAAATTTGCCATTGTCACAATTAAAAATACATTGCCAGAAATGTTTGCCATAATGAGAACTCTATAGAGATTTCTATTCATAAAAGAGAACATTTGAAACACAGAAAAGACCACCATGGAAGAAGAGCATTTAGCAAAAGAGCTGTGGGGGAGATAAAATGGAAAGTTAACAGGCAGTCAAAGCCTTTTATTTAATGTCATATACATATACTGTAATCAAACAGCCTTTTAGTTGAAAATAATTCTGGTGGAAAAAGATGTACAGAAGATCTTGCCTTGACTGCATTGGTTTCTAGATCCTGACATTTGGGATTCCTGATGCAGATATCCACTTGGAGTGATTAATAGTTTTACTATGCCTCTCAAAGGCACAACTCAAAGGCTAGAAGCTACTGAAATTATTTCCACAGTGATTCTCTGGCTTGTTCAGTCTCTGGCCAAAACAGCCAATATTCAGCCATCAATGAAATTAACGGAAACTATCCCTAGCATCACAGCTTTTTATTAGATTGTACTTTGTCCTTTTTTACTTTGAAGCATTTTAATCTAAAAACTCTAGGAAATTAAAAGCAGCTTCCTGAGGAAAGAAAGTGGGGAGGAAGATGAGAGAAGGTAAAGAAATTAATTTTTTTTGCTGTTTTCCTAAATTAGATATAACACCTAAACAAGTTTGACGAACTCTACATATTTCTGTGTCTGGAAATACATGTTCTTTACAGGAGTTCAGCCAGTATTTAAAAAATTCTTTTATTAGTCACACTGCCAGTAACTAGTGTAACACAACCTGGATGAGACCTGTGAACCCTCTGGTTTTAGCTGAGGCTTGTATTTGTCTCAGAAGTCATCTGCTCCCTCACTATGGCGTAACATCTCCCAGACTTGCCTGGAGCCTTCTCTTTATCTGATTTTGAAGACAGTACAGATGACATTTTTGCCTGCCAACAAATGAAGAAAATTATCAAATTTTGTTTATGAAATAAAAGGGAATTTGATACATAAATCATCTTCTTTGTTCTTTAATGATTTGGTACTTCTTCAGTACCTGAGGACATCTACAGGTATGTGCCACTGGCCACTGTGCAGATCACAGGGGCTATAAACATTGAACAGCTTATCACATTAACCTATAGTAACATGTCCAAAATTAAAGACAAAATTCAACTACGACAAAGTATACTCTGTCTCTCATTTTTTAGCAACTTAAGGTTTCATAAGCTAAGAAATGCAATCTTATTTATTTATTTATCTATCACTTTCCAGGTCAATTTTTCCAATTATTCTCAAATCAAAAACCTTTTGCACAGAAATGACATTGATATATTTGTCTTATTGCAGCACAAAACTTTATTATAAGCTTAAGGAAACATGGAAATTGAATCCAAAATGGTGGCCAAGCTTGTGGAAATTAAAGCTCAATTCCAGGAGACCAATACATTTTTTAAATCATAAATGTTACTAAAGGTTGCTAAAATCCTCTTACAGCAAGGGCAGCTTAGCTGTCTTAGCTTTTTAATAGCCCTAAAACAAGTTCTATTTGATTTTTCCCACTAAAAGACATGTCAAAATTTCTTAGAAGTCCCTTCTGAAGGTTGTTTTGCCTAGGAATATTTTGAAAAATAAAAAAGAACAATTTAAAAATGAAAACAATTACTGTATTACTAATTACTTGGAATTAGATTACACCAAATTGGGGTCAGCAGTCAATATGATCAAGGGCAGGGCTGCCACCTAGGCAGACCTAAGAATGGCTGGAAGAATGGCCCAATAGGAATCTCACGAAACTCAACAAGAAGATATGCAAAGTCCTGACCTGGGATTGAATAAACCCTTGCAGCGATACCAGCTGGGGACTGTCAGGCTGGGGAACAGCTCTGATGAAAAGGTCTTGCAGGTCTGGGTGGACAGCAAGCTAAGCATGAGCCAGCAGTGTGCAGATACAAAGGCCAACGATGTCCTGGACTGTATGAACAGGAACGCAGCCAGTCAACTAATTAAGGAGATTCCTTGTCTATTCAGCCCACATTAGATCCTGCTGAGATACTGTGTTCCTTCTTAGGCCTCCACTATGGGAAAGACATAATTAAACTACAGCAAGTTTGGCAGAGGACTACTGAGATGGCTGGGGCTGGAGTTCTTCTCCTGTCAATGGAGGCTAAAGGAGCAGAGCTGATTCAGCCTGGAGAAAGGCTAGCTTGGGGGATAACTAACAGCAGCCTTTGGTGCCTGTGAGGCGCTAATAGGGAGATGGTGCTGGGCACTTCTTAGTGAAGTATGGTGGGAGAGTGAGGAAGGTGAAGACTGACTGTAAGAACGCCCTTCCACTAGAAGGCCAGGCAAGCAGCAGCAGCAGACTGCCCAGGGGAATTGTACAGGCTCCCTCTCCCCTTAGAGGGTTGCCTACCCCAGCTGGATGAAGCTCTGAGCAACCTGGTCTGATAATGGCTGTGAGCAACACATTGGATCAGAGACATCTGAAGCTCCCTCCCAGCCTTAATTACCCTATTAGCCTCTTATCCTGTGGTTCTATTCTTATTTCTTAAACACATAAATGTTCCTAAATAAACAAAATGTCTATATACATTTTATAATTTTATGTCTTCTTTTCTTTTGGTCACAAGCCTTGTAGTAACATATCCTAACTATAAGTCACATGTGACTTAGTTTTCCTTGTTGATTATGCTTAATATCCCAGTTCACTTATCTTGAGTGATATATGAAAGTAGCCTGGCAGTGGCTGTACAGGCTAAGAAACTCAAGGTTGTGCTCTTGTTTTCTCTACCCATCTCTCTTCTGATGTGAAGGTTTTACTAAGTGCCTGACCTGTTGCTGTTAGTTAATATGCACCAAATATGCACAGTTTTGATTGCAAGTCCCATGTAAAAGGAAAATGGCATTCAGTGCAGCTTTTCCTGGGTCATCAGTAAAACTGAGCCAAAGAATCGTGTTGCTTTTTCTGACCCTGCTGTGTTCAGTGACACTAGACTGCTATTAATCAAACTGGGCTGTTAGAAAAAACTTACAAACTTCAGAGAAAAGCAGTCTTTGGGCAGACAACAGCCTGACCATGTGCCTTACCAGAAAGCTGTTAATGGACTATGGAAAAATGTTAATAAAAAGGTGAAGGATTTGAAGCAGGTACTGAGTGGTCATGTGGGCAGTTGCACCACCAGTGGCAATCTAAGCTGCCAAACCCGAAACTCACTAGTATAAACCAGTTTTCAGTTAATTTTCTGTTTTTATGGTTTCTTCTTGCTACTCAGGGAAACAGGAAACTATTGCAATATCTATCCTACAGCATAAGCAGCTAGCAAGATTAGCTACGTATCTCAGGACTTGAGCTGCAACCCCAGAAAGCTCCCAAAGGAACAAATAACTCCTTGCAAATAGTGGATTTTTTTAAAGCATCAAATGAACATGTGTAAGACCTGTCTAAAACCTTCCCTCTCCACTAGGTGCTGTGGAGGGCTCTTCCCCTACCTGAGGGCACAGGCAGGGCAGTGAAGCTGTCAGAAGGCCCAGCTCACCCATGCCTGAGACATAGGATGAGGCCCTGCTTGGTGGGAGACCAGCAAGCCAGGGTGGTCTTGCAAATTTTTCGACGCTCTGACAGATTTGCCAGGCAGCTGATGCTGAACGCGACTGTCAGTGTAGCACTTACAGAGATGGACATCTTAGTGTTCCAGGCATGCCTTTCTCCTCACAGTTCTTGTTAATTAGCACCGTGGAACCACCAGCATCTGCCACGGCAGTGTGACCAGCAGCTGAGGACTGGGGTATTTGCCCCTGCCAAGTACCTCCCTCACCTCAGTGTTGCTACCACTCCCTCGGTGCTGCAATTTCCACAATAATTACCAGCTGTGAAAGGCCGTATCTGTCTTATTTTGTTTGTCATTTATTGCATGTGGCCTGTTGTGTTTCTATCTAAGGGTGCAGTTTGCCAGCACAGGAAGTCACAGGCTCAGCTCGTCCTTGCTGGGAAAGAGCAGAGGGCTGAGCACTCCCCTGGGCAACCTTCTGGAAGGAGGTGTCAGGGAGCAGTGTGAGGAAATGACAAAGTGAGGAGTGAGTCCTCAGGGACAGCAAAGCTTGCCAACCCATGGGAAAGACAAGGAAGCAGGTGTGCAGCTGGGTGCCTCAGAAGGGAGAAGAGACAGCCATGAGTGCCTGGCTGTGGCATCACTGAGTCTGCCACAACCCAGCCAGCTCCTGAGTTGCTGGGCTGGAACCAACCATGAGGAAAGGACATGACCTGGAAGGCATGGTGAGAGAATCTGTCTACAGTCCTCCTATTTCTGTTCCTCTCTGTTCAACTCCCTGTGTGCAGGGGCAGGATGCTCGACCTACAAGTGGGATGGGGCACTCCAGCATGAGGCCAGGCACTGGCATCCTCCTCCTTGATTTGGCCTCAACTGCAAACAAGCTTCATCCCAAGGTATGAAAGGCTACAGGAAAAGTCAATGTCCTCCAACTAACACTACATCCACTATCAATCAGATACAGAGCAGGAGGTATACCTCTAGCAGATTATGTGTACAGCATATTTTCATTTAAATAAAGAAGCCCATATTTAGGGATTGTGTGGAGCTGCTATCCCATGACAAATGGTGAAAATTTGCATAAGTACCAAATTTAAAAAGTTTCACCTTTGTGTGAGGAGTATGGGTGAGGAAAAGCAGTCTGCTGGTCTCCCACAGCAGCATCTCTAGTCCAAAATCTGTATGGAGATGACATGATTAAAAGTTAACAAACACAAAGCCAAGTTTAAGGTTAAACTTAAATAGTAGCATATGGGAATCTTAGAAACGGAGGCTTAACAACGGGAAGATTATTTTTTTGTAGTTGTTTTGTTAAGGAGTGAATCCAGAGACAGCAGAGCACCAGAAACTGATTGGTCTGCAGCTGCACAAATCCTCAAACCTGTGAATGTGCAGAGATATCTGCACTTATACCTCAGATGACAGCACATTTCGTGAGGTAAGAGAAAACTGCTTTTACAACCCACTAAATCGAGGCAAAAATTATTGCTGCCATATTTAACTTCAAATAGATTCCCACTGACAGTCTGCAGAAGTGCAAGCAATTAGCATATTCTCTGCATGGTGTGAATTGCTCCTGTCACCCATAGTTGTAAAACCAAGTGTGAAGGAGAGCTTACTTGAAAATCAGGTTTTTTTGGGATGTGCAACAGAATCCATGGCAGGGGGTGGGGAAGAAATTAAATCAATGTTTAGCAGTTCAAATAAACCTTAATTTTTAATGAAGGTGTATGTGGGCAAAAGGAGTGTTTATGATATTAGTCCTTTGTGCAGAACAATCTCATTTCCGGTTTAGATTAATTGGAATTTATTTCAACAGGTTTTAAAAGAAATTAAGTATCCTGAATGCGGTTCTCAATTTTTTTCTTTCCTTTCAAAAAATGCTCTGCAGAAAATTAAAATATCAGTTGTATTTTTAGCCTGCCAGCTCTAATGAGACAGATCTAGAAGACCAAGTTTCATAAAGAGTATTTGGAAATAGCTACCATCAAAACAGAATCTTTGAAACAGTAATATGCGCCAGAAATCAGGTATGTTCCAGGATAGCTGGAACCCAAGTTTTAAAAACCTCAAGAACTGTGAAAAAACCTATGTAACTAAAGTAAAATAAAGAGATCTGTGTCAAATCCTTTTTGCCTAAGCTACATGTAGTTATTTAAGGACACTATTGCAAAAACTAAATATTTGTCTTCCTTGAGACTAGCTATGTGATATTTCCTGAAGAACATTTGCACAATGAATCTAAAGATCCTGTATTAACTGGAAAATGGTCTGACGTTATTCAAGCTCATCAGCTTTTTCACTCAGGAAAATTCTTTTAAAATGTTAAAGTGATATTTCATAGCTGCAGATGCAACTGTTTACTCAAGTTCCAAGAAAGACTAAATTAAACGCAAGAAAAATAAACCATGCTTTAAGCAGGACTCGCAACCTGGGAAACATTAGCAGGCCACATTTGAGAACAGATTAATTTATCCTTAGCTAATTACCCCATAAGGTTCAGCTGAGCTGCCAGCACCACTAACAGCCAAGACATATCACAATGGATTGTTCTGTCTGTTTGATAAACTCATTCACTGAACATGTTGATTTCTGGTTGTGCATGTACAATTAAACATAGCCAGTCAATCGTGCTACTACTCATCTCATTCAGATAATTTTCTGCCTTTTTGTTATGGCTTATTATTTTCAATCTACTTTTTGCATTATTCTTTCTATTTTCAGGGGAAGTCTGGCAGTCAAGACCAGTATGTTCTAATTCTTGCTTTCCTGCTTGTTATTTGTGTAGTTTCAGCAGCTCTGACTTCAATTTGCCTATCTGTAAAACTGAAAGAGTATTGAAAAGTCTCTGAGGATCTTTTAAAGTATGAAGTTCTTACAGTGAAGCCTACACACAGTGCAAATGGATATAAAACTATAACCTTCAAGAAATACACTGTGTTCATTTAATTGTAATGTGCCATGGCAAGCATGCAGTTTAATTTTGATCTGAAATAGGTACAGACATAGAAGTCATCATTCAGCAAGAAGTCATTGTCTTTTTTTGTCTTTTCAGTATATAAAAAGATTAAAAGAACGGAAAATTTCGTGGAAAGATTTTAAGGATTATGTAAGTTCTCTTTTTTAAAATTACCTTATAATGTACATATAGACATGAAAAATATTAACATAATTAAAGCTACTATTAAAGCCTAATACAGTAGGTCTTTTTTGACATAACTAGGAATAAATCACACTCTTGCTAAAACAACTGCTTTCTACAGAATCAGAGCTTGTTTTCATTTATATCGGCCAGTCATTACTGCTGACATTAATTAGAATCAAATCAGGCCCTTTGTACTGAAAACGTAACAGTATGCTGAATCTTAGCTGAAATATGGAGATGTCTTGCTTTGAACTGAGGCACACAATGAAGTTTAACTGGGAAATTATTTCCTGAAAAGCCAGTCCTTAGATTCAGAGCAGCATAAAGCCTTTCCAGTTTAATTTCTGTTTTGGTAAAAAATAAGGTAAAAATGAAAAACAGTTTATTTAAAGCCTGAGATAAAAATGTCTTGCTCCCTGCAGAAAAGAATGGGCAGTGTACTCTCTGGGTAATAAAACTAGAGGGTAAAAAAGCTAGAAAGTATATATGCTTCTCGCTGTGAGCAAATGAAGAAGTACTGTTCATTAGATTGCAGCAAAATGGAAACTCTAGAGAACCGTCTTAATCATGGCAGTTGGAGAGTCTGAGAATCATACAGAATTGTAGATGCATGGAATTGGAAGGGACGTTCTGAGGCCATCTAGTCCAACCCCCCTGCAGTGAGCAGGGACATTGTCAGCTAGATCAGGTTGCTCAGAGCCCTCTCAAACCTGACCTTGAATGTTTCCAAGGATGCAGCCTCTACCACGTCTCTGGACAACCTGTTCCAGTGTTTCACGACCCCCACTGCAAAAAATTCCTTACCAAATAACCAGTCTAAATCTACCCTTCCTTAGTTTAAAAGCATTACTTCTTGTCCTGTCATAACAGGCAGTGCTAAAAGGATTGTCCCCATCTTTCTTATAGGCTCATTTCAAGTACTGAAAGGCTGCAGCGGGATCAAACAACAGCCTTCTCTTCTCCAAGCTGAACAGCCCCAACTCTCTCAGCTTGTCCTCATAGAAGAGGTGCTCCAGCCTTCTGATCATTTTTGTGGCCCCCCTCTGGACCCACTCCAACAGTTCCACGTCCTTCTAGTACTGAGGACTCCAAAGCTGGACACAGTACTCCAGGTAAGGTCTCACCAGAGCAGAGGGGCAGAATCACCTCTCTCAATCTGCTGGCCACACTTCTTTTGATGCAGCCCAGGATGCAATGGGCCTTTTGGGCTGCAAGCGCACATTGGTGTCTCATGTTCAGCTTTTCATTCACCAGTACCCCCAAGTCCTTCTCTGCAGGGCTGCTCTCAATCACATCATCCCCCAGCCTGGACTAATACAGAGGGTTGCCCCTACCCAGGTGCAAGACCTTGCACTTGGCCTTGTTGAACCACATGAGGTGGTTCACATGTTGACCCACTTCTCCAGCTTGTCCAGGTCCCTCTGGATGACATCTTGTCCCTCTGGCTGACATCCTGTCCCTCTGACACATCAACTGCACAGCTCGGCTTGGTGTCATCTGCAAACTTGCTCGGGGTGCATTCAATCCCACTGTGTCATTGATGAAGATATTAAACAGCACTGAATAGACATAGGAACATGACTTCCATTGATTAATGTGATGACTAAGGCTCCACATACAAACATCATATGGACGTGAAAGAGTTTGGGAGGGAGATATTTGTTTACTACAGCAGCCTGTGGCTGTAAAGTGGGAGATGGAAAAATTTTCCCTATAATTAAAAGCACTTCGATGGTTAGAAAAGAATTTCCTTCCCTTCCTCCTTTCTTCATAACTTTTTTTTAACAAAACTTTCTAATAAATAAAAATGCAGTACGACGTGGGGTTGGAAGAGATCTCAAGAGATATTATCTTATTATCAGTAAGTTTTTGGCCTATTGTCACCCCTTGCTGTTCAACAAATGCAAGTTTAGTATGCCATGAGGACATGTGATATTAAACCTGACAGTGCAAAGTCTTTTAAGCATGCTTTGTTGGAAAACTGTAATACCATAGGTTTCATAGATAATGTATTTCTCGAAAACTGACATAAAAGAATTTGGAAAATAATTGTGTATTCAACTGACTGCATTCCCTGGAATGCATCATTTAAAGAAAACTAGCTGCTAATTACTGTGAGGTGAAGTCTGCTCAAGGTACATCAGTTTAAGCTTGGAGGAATGCCACAGAAATCATTAATAACTCAAGATTCACATGCTGTAGAAAAGGACAGAATTTGGTACATTAAGTCCCTTTTTTTTTTTTTTTCTTTTCTGCAGGAACACCTATTTATAGACCGATTTTCATCCAGCAGTCATAGAATCATAGAATGTATTGGGTTGGAAAGGACCTTTAAAGATCATCTAGTGCAACTCCCCTGCAGTGTGCAAGGGACAATGTTACCAGATCAGGTTGCTCAGAGCCCCATCAATCCTGACCTTGAATATCTCCAGGGTTGAGGCCTCCACCACCTCTCTGTTCCAGTGATCTACCACCCCCATATTGAAGAACTTTTTCCTAATATCCAACATAAATCTACCCTTTTCTAGTTTAAAACCATTACTTCTCATCCTATTGCTATATGCCATTGTAAGCAGTTCTTCCCGAGATTTCTTATAGGTGCTTTTCACGTACTCAGGTATTTCAGGTCCCCCCAGAGCCTTCTCTTCTCCAGACTGAACAGCCCCAGCTCTCTCAGCCTGTCTGTTTGAGAGGCGCTCCAGCCCTTTGATCATCTTGGTGGCCCTCCTCTGGACCTGCTCCAGCACTTCAATGTCCTTTTTGTGCTGGGGCCTCCAAAGCTGGACACAGTATTCCAGGTGAGGTCTTTTCAAAGGGCTCTAAATGTTGACTTGTGATCAAGATGCACCCCAGCCTTTAAGTGGGACACAGAGATTCAAAGCAACAACTATGGAACTTTGTGTAGCTCTGGGCTGTATGTGCAATGTGAATGTTAAGTTCAGAGAGGCTGAGTAAATTTAGCCTAAAGTAAAACCCCCAAACTCCATCATGTGTTGATGCTGGGAGTCTCAGCAACAGCACCTTTGAGTTACTGCTTGACACATGTTGCACCAGATTTCCTACTAACTTAGGCACAGCAGAAATATCAATGATTATGGCTAGTTTCTCTAGTGTTATGGTGACATTGCTTTTAAAAAATACATCAGAATTGTAACTGGGATTAAAAATCACTGGTTTGTCTCCAATTATGGTGAAAGTCTCACGTGACTTTTCAAAACACATTGTGCAAAATTCTTGTGTTTACATTGCTGGAGGCTAGCATTGGCTGTTTTGATATTTTCTTAAGAGCAGAATAGTATTGTTTCATGGCATTATGTGACAATAACAGGATTTAGTTAGCCTCTGGAACCATCATACATTCTGTTGACATTATCTTTTGGCTATCTGTAATTGATTTAAAATCAAACAACAGTGTTATGTGATGTGCTCTTTATAACATTACTGTCTTGTTATTAAAGTTTTCAGCTGACCTTGTATATGTAATCAGTTATTTTATAGCTGGTCTAGAGAGGGCTCTGAAATGAAACTTGTGTCAAGTTCTCAGACACTATGTCTTCATTGCTGTGTTAATTCAGCTAATCTGCCACTGAGCTTGAGTATTTGTGGTCTGCCACATTGCAAAGAGATATGGAAGTCACTGCATCCTCAGTGGTATTGTAATCACCCTGTTAGGATAAAAAATGGCTGGTTTCTAATGTATCACAGGTTCAGATAGCCCAGTGTCCTATATTCAGTAATCACGAGTGAAACTTGGGAAAAGTATAACAGCATATCGTAGCCATACCTCTCCAGTATTTCCCAGCTACCAGAAAGAGTCAGATCAGGTGTAATTTGTTCAGATGCACCACAAAAGGTGGTATATTTTCATTTAATAGTCAATTTGAGAGATAATTCCTGTGAATTTGTCTAATGTCTTTTAGACTAATTTTTCTGGGGGGATGCACAACATTCTGTGGCAATGAGTTCCACAGCTTAACTACACACTGTGTAAAAAGCCCCACCTACTTCTTTTTGACTAAAAGTACTTATAATTGCATTTAATGCACACTCACTCTTGTATTATGAAAGACAGTGAATAATCATCCTCTCTTTGCTTTTTTGATTTAATACGTGGCTTCATAGTTCTTATTTATATTCCTACTCAGTCATTTGTTTTCCAAGCTGAGATATCGACACAGAAAAACTATTCCATAGATTTAGTCATTCTTTCCCATTTCTTCATAAACTTTGGTTCTACTATGTCCTTTTAAGATGGGTAACATCTTAAAATGATAAGAAAAGTACACAATATTTAAACTGTACATATTGTGATACTGCATTATATGTGGTAACACAGTGAGATTTTCTGCTCTGTTCCTTGCTTTGTTTTTCTGTTATCAAGAACTGACGTAATGTTTCCACAAAACTGATAAACTATCATAAACTTAAAATCCCAATCCTGATTGTTATTACTCAACTTTCAGTCACTTGTTGTAAATGTAAATTCAGGATTATTTTTTTCCTGTGCCTCACTTTGCTTTTATCTATACCACATTTCCTCTGCTATTTTATTGCCCAGTCACTCTTTTCCTTCTCTACTTCCTTATAGCTTATTTTTGCTGTCCTGAATGCCTATAGTTTAAACAGAAAACTTTGTCACTTCGGTATCACTGTTTTTCTCAGATAATTTATTAACAAGCTGAACAGCCTGCCCCACGTCATTAGGACACAGTACTTTTCTTCATAGGAGTATGAACTATCTGTAGCTCTTCACCACTTTATTGTGGGCTATTTTTCTGTTGTTACGAGCTCTCAGCAGAGGAAGGTACTGGAAGTGTCTTAGCACTGAGTGAATTACATGGCAATGTCATTGCAAACGGTGTGGTTACCAAACCTAGTGAAAGTTGCACCTGGTCCCAGACAGACATTTCTTCTTCATTTAAATACTCCTTGTAATGTCCCTGAATTGTAATGAAGATTTACAAAAGCTGAGGACTTATCTAGCCGTCATAATCTGTCATACTATCAGTATAATGGCTCTGCAAATCAGCTCTGTCTATAAAAGACTGGCATACTTCAAAGAGTTTCAAGTGTTGAAGTGTTTGGTACAAAACACACTTTGAAGTTTAATCATGACGATAAACATTTATTGCTCTCCTTACTATGTGTGTGTTCAAAGATTATATATTGTGTACGCAGTGCAATGGCACTGTATGAAAGGACTGGGATGGGGTTTTTTCCCCCTCACATTTTTCTCTCATCTATATCCTGCAAGGATTTCCTGCCTTGATAGGGTATACTGATTTATTTTTGACTGCCATAGCCTTTAAAAGTATAATCCTACTTTGTAATCCAGAATCCTTAGGGATCCTGAAAATTAAAAGCATAACAGGAGACTGCAGTAGATGGGGAAGACAGGAAAATCTGGGAAGAAGTGGTATTTTTACAAGTAGTTAAATACTTTAAAAAATATTAGAACATTTAAGTAGTCCTAATAAATTGTAATCACATGAATAATGAATGTTTAGACTATCGAAAAATTACCTTTAAAGTTTTTTTTCAAATTTGCATTGGGCTAATGCTGAAAATAATTATTTAAATTCAACACAAGAACTACAAAGAGCTTTCTTCTCTCATACAGGCAGATGGAACCTCTTACAAATTAGCGATCTGTAAAGGTCAGGTATGCAGTGGAAGTACATTTTAAACTTGAACTAAGTATTGAAATTATTGTTACTATTTATTCAGCTCTGGTGTGGTAAATAACTGGATAATTTCTGCAATATACAAGCAGAGCAAAAATCCAAACTTTGTAAGATTTTAGTAAGCCTAAAGAACAGAAAACAAATTACCAATTCACACCACTATATACCTGCTTATCTTTACAAAAGGGAGACCTAGTTCAGGGCTCAGATTTGCAAGGTGGGAAGATAGGATGCTTATGGACATGTAATAGTGTATATAAACTGGCACATGAGGCTAGAGAGAGGCTGAAGTTGCTTTGATTTCAGCAACAAACTGATGTGTTATAACTTTTACTAGATATATCTTTACATCTTTCACCTATATTTGGCAATTCCTAGGTAGAAAACTAGAAGTAGCTCAAGCTTAGTCTTCCCTCCTTCAAAAAGATGGGACAATTTTCTCTCCCAAAAAAGATGGGAGAATTTTCACACTGAATTTCACAGAATAAAAGTTGACTGAGTCCTGAAACATTTTTAAGAGCATACATTTGAAGCTGTTTCTGACCTTGCTAGTAAAGTAAAAGACAGAACCAAACTCATTAAAATCAAATGACAGCTTCAAATATATGGCACTTAAAAATCACAGCATGTATTTCAGTGATTTTAGTTTCTTCATTCAAATTGCCCAAATATGACAATCTAGTTCTTATTCTCCCATGTGTCTTAGCCTCTGCATTTTGATAATAATTTTGGGTTTTTATTTTTTGCTTTAGAGTGTAGAATTATGCATGTCTGTAGTTATAATATTTTCATAATTGTAGTAAGAGTCTAATTATTAATATTTTTAATATCCAAGAAGTTAGAATTGAAAAATTATTTTGTGTGTTTGTAACCTACTGTTACAATCGGTCTCATTAGCTAAAATTTATTATAAAGACTGAGGGCAAACTGATTATATGATGGCATGCCAGCTCAAAGTAATGAATTTTTGTTTCCTGTATATTCCATATTCTGAAGTTTCTCCTTCTGTACAGTTGTATACACACTCAACTGCTCTGTAATGTGCACGGTTACTTTAATAAAATCATAAAACACTATACAAATTTTTAAATTAAACTTATTAGATTATAAACCCAAGTCATCAAATACCTTGGTATAATATGCTGGTAGCACACATTTTTAAAATTCGGTCATATAAAAACTCCTAAATGAAAAGCATCAAAGTCTGTATGGCATGTCTCTTTAATACAAAATGTAAAGGTTGTGTCTGTTGTCCTCCTGAAAGGCACGTAGCTACCTCCTTTCATATCCATGGGGTATTAATCCAGAAGATAAATGAATGCATGCCATTTTGAGGTAAGGTAAGACCTTTTCACAGAATTTCTCACTTCAGAGAGAGAAAGATGTTCTTACTGAGAATGACATTTTGATATGCTTGTAGATTGTACCTGCTTGGTCTTTTGTCATATCTAAAATTCCTTTGAGGTGTTGAGGGCAAATTCCTTTTCTGTCTTACAGGGAAACAAGCTTCACATTTTGCACTGAATGTTCAACAAGGTGAACTGTAATAGGATACCCAGAGTTGTGCAGGTATGGAGCACAAATGACTGGGTTTACAACAGAAGCGTATCAAAACTGTCTTCTGAAAAAATCCCCCAAATGGGTTCTCTTTGTAGCTATTGCTCTCATGCTACATTGCAATGTCTTTTTGGTGTAACTATCATTGTGTGCCACAGTAAATTATAGAAGAGGAAGGTCAGGAATATTACCCATAAAAGAGAAGAATAGAAAAATACAGAATTTGAACTACTTTTTGCCAGAAGCACTGTAGAAACTCATGCAGAGACAGAATAATGTCAGACTGAAACAAAGCATCTTTGTTTCAGCAAACTTCCAAATTAGCAAATATGACTTTTATCACTGTCAAAAAGCTGCAAACTCCATTACCACTTCTGCTCCATCCCTGTTAGGTGGAAAGCTTAGATTTCCAGAATCAACTTACAGAGAAACAAGACTTCTTTACATCCAGAAGTCCTTCTCAGTTTTCTGTATGATGTCTAGAGACTTGGATACTATTTCAGTGCTCTATAAATGACAACCTATTTTGCTTGCATTAAATTTACTAAGAATGCATGTGAAAAATTATATGCTAATAAGATGCAGATCTCATGTTCTTAGCAACTTGCTTTTCTCAACTCCTATTCTATAAAAGTTAAGGTCTTTACTGTGTTTCTTTATATTTCTTGTGGATTGGTGGAAAGGTGTATCAGAAGGGGGGTGGTGAGTAGGT